>NC_143563.1:118760400-119062500 GCF_054136105.1 Typopeltis vanoorti | reverse complement strand
CACTGTGAAAAGATACGTTTAAAATTTTAAATAGTGTGTGGCATTAGCAATAATTAGTATTTTAAATATTGTTGTATGATAGTTCTGATCAGTAGGCAGTATTCGGTGTAGTTATAATTCTGTATTTATTAAATATTTTGTGTTTCTTGTTGGCAGTGAAATGTGAGATAGCATGAAAGATGAATGCAAGTGCAATGGATTTTTCAAAAATGGTGAAATGCCAGGAATTCAGTATGTATGCTTGGGGAGAAATTGAAGATATTTATGTGGATAGGAAAAATAGGAAAGATGAGAGAGTTTGGGTGTGTAAAAAGTGCAGCATGCTTGTGGATTATGAAATATCATTCTCTCTGCTTACTTCTTATTTTAGTAGCAAGGCTTATACGTTGGTCATGCATAATGGATAATTAGCTTACGGAATTAACAACGCATATAAAGGATATTAATTAAAGGCAACTTTAATTTGAATATTTCAGCGTCACGTTGCCATCTTCAGGAACATAAAAATATGGTATGTGCACGCAGGCACTAACAAAAGCAAATGAGGAAGAAGGCAAGAAACTAATATTGTTCCTAAAGTTTTCATGGTGCCCTCTGGCGGGCTAATTTGGTAGTCTTGGCAGTTGGGCTGAAGTTCTCATAATGTAAGTCTCCCAAATTTGGGGTAGTTTCATGCACCCAAATTTGTTGAGGTTTGGAGCGTTTTTTAGAGCTGCTGATGATTCCTTGAATAATCTTTCGTACTTAAACTTGCTGTGGTGTATTATTTTAGTTTTCTTCCAACGAATTCTATGGTGGGTATCTAAGGCATGGTCTGCCAGCCCAGAGTGGCTGTACTGGTGAAACCGGATGTAGTCTTTGTGTTCTGAAATCCTGATATTTGCTGTCCTGCCTGTTTGGCCAAAGTAGGACAATTTGCAGCTGCAAGGGACCTAGTATACACCAGGTGGGTCTAGGGGAAGTGGTTGGTCTTTGGTAGAGCGGATAAGGGATGCTAACTTTTTATATGGTCTATAACAAGACGTAAGGTCATATTTTTTGAGGATATTGGTTATTTTCTCAGAGGTGCCCTGGATGTAGGGGATGGTGATAGATTTGGTGTAATCTTTATTGTGGAGGGGGGTTGTGGTTTACTGGTTTTAGTATTTTTGGGGGGTTATAGCCATTGGCTAAGAAAGTGTTGAGGATGTGGTTTAGTTCAGTGGTTAGGACATCGTCATTTGAGCAGATTAATTTTGCCCTGTTATATAGTGTTTTTATAACTCCATATTGTTGTGGGGGGGGGGGGGGAATTGCTGGTGAATGTATCTGCCTGTATGGGTGGGTTTTCTGTAAACAGAGAAAACCAAAGATCCATCAAGCTGGCGAGTGATTAAAGTGTCTAGGAAGGGGAGGGCGTTGTTTTCCTCTTTTTCTAAGGTAAACTGGACTCTGGGGTGTTGGTTGTTTAAGTGTGTTAGGAAGGAGTGGAGTGTATCTGAGCCATGTGGCCAAATAGCGAACACATCATCCACGTATCGAAGCCTCGTGGGGTGTTGGTTGTTTTAGTGTGTTAAGAAGGAGTGGAGTGTAACTGAGCTATGTGGCCAATTAGCAAACACATTATCCATGTATCAATTCTTACTTCTTACTTCTGCTTGCTATATTCCAACAGGAGTAAGCAGAGTTAAAAGTATGGCTGAATGCTTGAACAGACAAAAGTGGCGATGAGTTAGCAATGTTGATTGGTAAGACAGTGTGCATAGATGGTGGTGGTAAGCAGTAAGATAGCAGACATGCAAGATAGTGAAAATGCGATTTGCGTAAATGGCACTGAAAAACTAATTGAAGATATGAAAGTGGAGTTGGTAAAGAAGAGGCAAGAGATGAAATGTATGAGAAATGAACTGAGGAGAATTAATGATTTGCATGGGAATGTGAGGAAGAATAGGTCAAAAGATTTGAAATAAATATCCAATGATCTGAGAGTTGCAATATACAGAGATTCAATGATAAGAGGTGTGGTGAATGAAAAGGTGCAGAAAGCGTGTTTTTTTTGGGGGGGGGGGGCAGAAAGAGCATGTAGTTGAAGCATTGGATAAGAGGAGTATGCAAGCAAAAGAGTTGATAGTGTTAGATGGCACAAATGATTTGACTGGTAATCAGAAGAATGTAAGGAGGGATGTCAGAGGCTGTTAAGGAGAGTAAAAAATAACAGTGTGGTAGGTAAAGTAGTCAGTGTGTTGCCCAGGTATGATAATGATGAGTTGCAAAGATTATGAATGGTATGGTAGCAGAGTTTTGTGAGGAGAAAGGAGTTCATTTTGTGAATGTGTGGGATGAGTTTGAGGGGCAGATACAGTTGTATGAAAGAGATGGGCTACATTTGAATGGATTTGGTGTGAGTCAGGTGGAGAAACTGTTGCAAGAGAGAGAGAATGACTGAAGTGAATGTAGGACCTGATGAAGCAAGAGATGTTGTGGAAAAGAAGGAGAGTACAGTAGCAAGTTTGCAAATGGAGAAGTGAGTGATGCAAGTAAAGAGAATAAGAGAGAAGGAACATATAGAGAGGACAGGGAAACAGGGGAGGCCAGGGCAGACAAGCATGAAAAGAGTAGATGATGGTTTTGGGAGTAGATGCATAAGTGCACAAGAAAGGTTAGAGAATAAGAGAGAGATGGAACATATAGAGAGGCCAGGGCAGACAAGGGAACACTGCGTGAAAAGTGTAGATGATGGTTTCGGGAGTAGATGCATCAGTGCGCAAGATTAAGACAGTCAAGGATGTGGGCGTGACATTTAGATCTGGGAAGGGGTGTAATATCAATGATGATGGACAGGGAGAGAGTGTAGAGGAGTCATGTCCGAGAAATGAGATTAGAGGACTTGTTATAGAAACAGAAATGAACTAGTGTGTATGTTAATAAATGCTAGAAGTCTTTGAAACAAGGGGATAGATTGGAATAGAGATAGAGGGATATGTAGTCTTTCATGAAGGCAGACAATGCAAAAAGGGAGGAAGAGTTTTATTGATGATGACAGAGGAGTTCTTCCCATCTAGGATGGAGATTCAAAGAACAAATATTGATAATGGTTTTGAAGCAGTATCGTGTGAAGCAGAGGTGGACAGGATGAAATGTTTACTAGAGTGTTGGTATGTGCACCTGGTAATGTGGAAGGCAGCGAGAAGGAAATGTTCAGACAAATTGGTCTGGCTAATAAAAAAAAGGGTGATGGTTATGGTGATTTCAGTTTTAGAAGAATTGGAATGGGATGGTCAGCTTTTTGAAACATTGAAGAGATTTTTAAACAGCAGTATAAAACCTGAGAACAGAGCAAGACTTCAACCACAGAAACCTGGCCATTCAAAAAAGAAATAATAGATAAAATGCCAAAAACAGAAAGAAAAATGGAAAGTTGTGTCTGCTAGACAATAAGACTCAAAGATAAAATGAAGAAGAGTCGAAACAAAATTTTTAGATATTGCAGAAAACATACGAGGGTGGTCTGAAAAGTTCTTGGCCTCGACTATAAATGGCAACATTATCTGCGAGATTTTTTTTTAAGTTGGTATGTCTGTCATAAGCGTCCATGTGAAATTGCAAGTCATTCTAGCAAGTAGTTTGTTTTATATAGCTGTGTGAAGCCAAAGTATCTGAATCCTTTGAAATGGATGAAATTGAGTATCTTGCAGTTATAAAATTCTTTGTAAAATTTAATACCAAAAGAAATTCATTCTAAGTTCATAAAAGTTTATGGGCACACTCTTCTCCTTTGTTTTCGACAATTAAGAAATGGGCTGCCGAGTTTAAACGTGGCCGTACCAGCCTTGAAGATGATCCACGTGAAGGACGTCCAAAAAAGTGGAACAACATCAAAAATCATTGATCAAACACATGATATGGTATTGGATGACCACCGAGTCAAAGTGCATGAAATTGCTGAGACTATCGGCATTTCATAAGAACGTGTAGGATATATTTTGCATGAAGAATTGCAAATGAAAAAGCTTTGCGCAAAATGGGTGCCTTGCTTGCTCACAGCAGATCAAAAACGCACTCACATGAAAATCTCTGAACAGTGCTTGGAGCATTTTAAGAAGAATAAAACTGATTTTTGTGCTTCAATTTATTACTGTGGGATGAGACTTGGATTCACCATTACAACCAGAATCCAAACAGCAGTCAAAACAGTGGACAGAAGCCAGTTGTTCAGCACTAAAGAAGAAAAGTCAGTTCCATCAGCAGGAAAGGTCATGGCATCGGTGTTTTGGGATGCTAACGGCATTTTATTTATTAATTATCTTGAAAAGGGTAAAACAATAACCGGGGAATATTATTCCGGTCTTTTAACCAGACTAGATGAAAAAATTCGTGAGAAAAGACCAGCTTTGCAGGAAAAAAAATCATCTTTCATCAGGGCAATGCACCTGCCCACAAAGGTGTTTTGGCAATGGGAAAATTAAGGGATCTGCACTATGAATTGTTGGAACATCCACCCTATTTCCCAGATTTGGCACCATCTGACTTCTATCTCTTCCCAAAACTAAAACTCTTCCTCGCTGGTCAGCATTTTTCTTAAAATCAAAAGGTGATTGCAGTTGTAGAGGGCTATTTTGCAGATCTTACTGAGAACCACTACAGGGATGGGATAATGGCACTGGAACATTGCTGGAATAAATGTATTAGTCTTAAGGGAGATTATGTTGAAAAATAAAAATAATTTTGAAATTATAAATTCGTTTTTTCATTGTTAGACCGAGAAAACCACCCTCATTCTTGGAAAGAAATAGAAATGGGTGAGTCACATTACAAGACTCAAGGACAATAGATGGACAAAAGTTAAACTGGAGTGGTGGCCATATGAAGTAAAAGATCAGCTGGAAGACCTGAAAGAAGATGGTCAGATGATATAAGGAAAACAATTGGAACTCTCTGGCACCAAAAATCTCTGGGTATAAACAGATGGGGGTAATTGGGAGATGCCTATACCCAGAAGTGGCTATAAAAAGGGTTAAAAGAAATATAGACTGGAATAAAGAGACAACATCAGATACCAAAGTGAATGAATTTCTTGAGTTTTTAAGGGACAACTATCTTAAGCAGATAAGATATAAGATATTGTTGTAAATGAAGTGTCACATCATCCTCCAGTTGTTTGAAAGTGATCATGAAGTGATCACAAACTCAGGAGGCAGTTTGCAGCAATATCATGGAATGAGGAATTGCATGGGAAGGAAATCAATGCTGCTTGGTCTCTACTTAGGAATTATCTGTCAGAGGCATTGATTGACTGTATTCCATAAATCCTGCTTTAGAAACGAAACCATGATATAAGCTTTAAGCCACTTCCAACCTTCAATAATCAGGATGGTGGTCTCACAATGGGTAATGAAATGGATATCCGATATGCAAAATCGCAAAAAACATATGAACCCAAAGTGGGATTTGAACCTGTAATCTATTGGTTGGAGAAACAAATAGGTAACCACTTGACCTTCAAAGCTAATAATTTGCTCCTGACTGTCAGTCATTCTATGATATAATCAGAATTTTGCCCATACTTGATAGAAAATTAATTCAGTGAACGTAAGATGCTATGTTTGCATCACCATCAGATTCCTGAATGTACCTTCATGGGGTGTACAGGATATCATGATGGTAGTAGTACAAGAAAAAGCTACATCATTACTAACTTACTGTTGATAATTTTCCTCCAAATTAATCTGTTACTGTGAAGACTCCAATATTATCATATTTTATATTTCTATAATAAGGGTTGATGAATCATGGGACAAATTAAATCTATCTTCATAGAAAAATGTGCCAATGCTTTGTGTCCTGATAGAGCAGTAAAAAAGAAAGATTGGATAGCTGATGAAATGTTTTCTCTTGTGGATTAACGCAGATCATATAAAAATAATAGCCCAACAAAATATAAAGAGGTTCAGAAAATTATTAAAGACAAGACAAAGAAGCAAAAGATATCTGGATGAATGAAAAATGTAAAGAAAGAGAATTCCTACAGGAAAAGCATGACAGTTTTAATCTACACAAAAAGCTGAAAGAGTCCTCAGGTATATTTACTAAAAAACAACTATATATCCTTTGAAACAAAAAGGGAGAAATAATGTTTGAAAAGGGTGATAAAATACAAGAATGGATGAAATATGTAGAACTCTTTACTAATAATGGATAAAACCCATAAAATACTTATGAGCAGATGGAAGGTCCATGTATTGTGAGATCAAAAGTATAATATGCACTGAACTCAGCTAAAAATGGTAAAGCCTTGGGTCGGTCCTCAAATACATGCAGAAATAGTAAAGTTATTAGAAGGCGATAACATTACTATATTAGTAAAGCTATTTAATAAGATCTATAATACAGACATAATCCCTCAAGACTGGTTACAGAATCAACAAAAGAGACAACAGAATCAAAAAGCTGGTATGGTGGGAAGTCAACTGAAAAAATTTATATGGAATAAGAGAGAAATTAGCCAAAACACTAAATTAGCTGTATATAAGACAATGTTCAAACCAATGTTAACTTTTGGATCCGAGAACTGGGTCAGAAGTAAAACGCTTGTCCAAAGACTATAAACTGCAGATATGAGAGTCCTGAGAAAGATTAGGAGCATGAACAGATGGCATCAATGGCAATATCGTATTAAAAACGAGGATATTAGGAAAGAACTTGACATTTTCAGCATCCAGGAATGCATTAGCAGAGCTAATCTCAGTTGGTGTGGTCACTTAAACAGAATGGGAGAAATAAGATTAGCAAAACGAGTGTTCTCTGCCAGGTTGGCAGGAAATAGATCCAGAGGAAGACCAAGATATAGATGGATTGATACAGTAAAAAAAAGTGCCTTAGAAGACAGAAATATAAGATCTGATAATATTGGAGTCTTGACAGGTAACAGACTGATTTGGCGGAAAATGGTGGATAGGAAGTTAGTAATGATGTAAATTTTTCATGTAGTATTATCATGTCCTGTACACCCCCTTGAGGGTATATATCAGGAATTTGATGATGATGATGACTGGTTACAGTCAAACTTCTTCATGCTACCTAAAAAAGCAAATGCCAAAACTTGCAATGACTATAGAATGGTCAGCCTAGTGAGTCTTGTTCTCAAAATGTTTCTGAAAATAATATTCAGAAAATGTGAAGACACCATCAGTGATACCCAATTTGGCTTTAGAAATGGTTTGAGAATGATAGAGAGACTCTTTTCTGTTCTCAAATCTTATTCCAAAAATGTAGTGACAAAAACAAGGGAGTATTCATTTGCTTCATCGACTTTGCCGAAGCATTTGACAAAGTCCAACATACTAAAATGATTGAATTATTAAAAAGTATTGGATTAGATGATCAAAACATTAGGATCATCAATAACTTATATCGAAACCAAAAGGCATCTGTTCAAGTTAATGACATTATTACAGATTGCATTATCATCAAACGAGGGGTAAGGCAAGGATGTATGCTGTCACCTCTCCTTTTTAACACTTACTCAGAAGCCATATTTCAGAAAATCTTAAAAGGAAGAGAGGAAGGGATTAATGTAAATTGTGAGGTCATCAAATAACATCTGATAAGCTTATGATGCGGTTCTCCTGGCTGACTATATTCAGGATCTTCAAAATATTCTTGAACTAGCGAACGAAAGTGAAAAAATGGGGTTAAGAATAAATATCACCAAAACTAAATTCATAGTCATTAGCAAGAAACCAATTTTTAATTCAGCACTTTCTATAAATGGGAAACAAATAGAAAGAGTGGGAAAATTTAAACATCTCGGATGCTGGTTAAATGAAGAATGCAATCCAGAAATAAAAGTTAGAATTGAAATGGCAAGAAAAAATTTTCTCCTGATGAAATCAACACTGTTTAATTGCAATTTAAATTTAGAGCTTCAAGTATGCATGGTTAAATGCTATGTATGGTCAGTACTGCTATACAGTGCAGAAACTTGGACCTTGGTACAACATTGAATTTAAAATAAATAAAAAAAGCCTTTGGGATATGGTTATGCAGGCGAATGTTAAAAATCCCATGGACAGCAAAAATGTGCAATCAAGAAGTACTGGAACAAATGTGAAAATCACATGAACTTTTATAAATTTAGTTTAATCCTTTATCCCAGTGAGAGCAAACAAAGTTTGCGCCTGAAAATATCTTCAGGACTGAATATAGTGTTGTACTATCTTACCTGGATAAGTAGTGCAACACCAGGCAACTCGTAGCAAAGGTGGAGCAAGCTACCAACACTCCTATCCCAGTATCTCCCATAATGCAAAACACACCTCTTTGTGGATATGTATACTGTTATGCATTAAGGGATTGGCCACTACCCAGACTAGTTTCGACCTTCATTGAGGTCTCTTCAATGGGAGCCAAGCCCAGAGTTGGAGATACCAGGCAGAAGCAGTAGCAAGGTCATCTTTACCTATAGGAGTTGCCAAAAGGTTTGCCACCTTTTTTATTAAATTACTCTGGATTTAGAGAAAGATGTTGAAAGTTTATTTTTCACTAGGTTAGACTATGATAAATTTAGTTTAATCCTTTATCCCAGTGAGAGCAAACAAAGTTTTTACCAGGTAATATAGTGCAACACTATATTCAGTCCTGAAGATATTTTCAGGTGCAAACTTTGTTTGCTCTCACTGGAATAAAGGATTAAACTAAATTTATCATAGTCTAACCTAGTGAAAAATAAACTTTCAACATCTTTCTCTAAGTCCAAAGTAATTTAATAAAAAAAGGTGGCAACTCCTATAGGTAAAGATGACCTTGCTACTGCTTCTGCCTGGTATCTCCAACTCTGGGCCTGGCCCCCACTGAAGAGATCTCAATAAAGGTCGAAACTAGTCTGGGTAGTGGCCAATCCCCTAATGCATAAAAGTATACATATCCACAAGGAGATGTGTTTTGCATTATGGGAGATACTGGGATAGGAGTGTCGGTAGCTTGCTCCACCTTTGCTACGAGTTGCCTGGTGTTGCACTACTTACCCAGGTAAGATAGTACAACACTAAATTCAGTCCTGAAGATATTTTCAGGTGCAAACTTTGTTTGCTCTCACTGGGATAAAGGATTAAACTAAATTTATCATAATCTAACCTAGTGAAAAATAAACTTTCAACATGAACTTTTAAATACCATAAAAAGAAGAAAAATTGCAAATCTTGGTCACCTACTTCATAATGAAAAATATAAGATACTTCAATTGATTATAAAAGGGAAGATATACATGGAAGAATAGGACAAGAAAATCTTGGCTGGCATCATCAGACCATGAACTAACATGAGCTCTGAGGGACTGTTCAGAGTGGCTGAGGATTGCTCAAAATTTGCCAAGGTGGTCAATACTGACCTCCGATAGGAGATGGCACTCGAAGAAGAAGATATCTCTATCTTCTAAGGTACCTTTACTGTATCAATCCACCTACATCTTGGTCTTTTTCATGCCATCGTAGCACACGCACACAAAAAAAAACTTTCCTCTTCCATTCTGTTTAAGTGGCCATACAACTTGAGATTAGCTCTGCTAACAATGGCAAGTTTTTTCTTAATATCCTCATATTTAATGTGATACTGCCATTGATGCCATCTGTTTGCTCCAATAATCTTTCTCAGAACTCACATATCAGAGGTCTGCAATGTTCAGTCAAGTGTTTTATTTCTAACCCAGTTCTCAGGTTCTTAAGTTAAAATTGGTTTGAATTCTGTCTTGTATATCTTGTATATAGCTAGTTTGTATTGTCTATTTTCATATTTAATTTGCCATCTTCACTAAAAATTGTTCCTAAATAGCTTAAATGTTTTACTTGTTCTCCATTCAGGATGCAGTCAATGTTTTCGATTTTTTTTCTGCTTATTTTCATTGTCTGTCTTTTTATTGCTGAATTTCATACCAAATTTATTACAGCAATTATTCGATTTGGTCAGGGAATCTTGCAGATTTGGACTGGATTTATTTAGAAGTACAACATCATCTGAATAAAGCCGGCTTGTTTTGGCTGAGTGGTTAGCGTATCCACTCTCCAGCCAAAAGGCTGTGGGTTCGAATCTCACCATGGGCATGGATGTTTTAATTGTCTGTGAAAATACTAGTGGTAGGGTGGACAGTAGATTACATTGATGTAGATTATGATGATGGTTGCAATTCACTGTAATTAGTGGATTGAGTGGTGGAGATGGAGAGTTGTAGAGTGGGTGCCCTCCCTCAGTGACCTTTGGACTCGTTGGAGGTGTCACGTAATAATCATAATAATGAAAGTAAACAGCTGAGATATCAGGTTTAATACCACTTTCCTTCATATAGATCAGGCGTGGACAACTTCATTCTATTCGAGGGCCAATATATGATGAGTGGTAGTGTCACGGGCAGCACACTTTTAGACAGAACTTAAGTAAAAATAAGCTCTGCATTTTTTCAAGGCAATAGTTCAAGGCAAATGTATTGTATTACTATATTTGTTAAATCATTTTGCTACTGGGAGAATAATATAAAATACTTGATTGATTTAAACATAAGTTGTTAAATTAAATTTAATTACATATTTCTATAGCTATCTATCTATATATATATATATAGATAGATAGATATAGATGTAGTGGAAGGCTATATATATAATCAAAATTGCTTTATATATATATAAAGCAATTTTGATTCCGTGTTGAAAATATAAATTGTTTCCGTCATCAGAAATAATGAATATAACTAGTATATCAATCAGAAAATCTGCAGTCGAAACTAATAATACATATAATTTAATATAGTTTTTATTCTGCCACGGGCCACACAAAATCACGTTACGGGCCTGCTGTTGGCCACCTGTGATATAGATGATGAATAACAGTGGAGGTAATGTGCACCCATGTCTCACACCTTGTTTAACATCCAACCAGCTTTCTCTACCTACTTTAATTGTAACTGCTGACTTTGTTTGATATAATATCCCATTTACACCATTACAGGCTTTCCACTGAGCACCTTGTCATTTGCCTTTTCCAGATCTACGAAACTTAAATACAAAACTTTGTTATATTCCCACGATTTCTCATCTATTTGTCTTAAAGTGAAAATATAATCCTGATAACTCTATTTGGTAACTCTATAACCTGAATCTAGCTTGTTCTTCTCTAATCTTCTCCTCCACAATTTTTCTTAGCTGTTTCTCAAGAATACTTGCAAAAATCTAACCAGGAACAATCAGAGAAATTCCTCTGTAATTTTCACATTCAGCTTTATTCACTTTTTTTTAGATGGGTACTATATGCGCTCTACTCCAATCATCTGGAACTCGGCCTTTTGGGGAATGCAGAGATCTGACCTGGGCTTCTGACTTGATGTCCAATACGTAAGTTGTTCAAGTTTCTTGTGGTGATTTTCTGGTGGAAGGCTATATGAGGTATACAGCATTGCAGTTTTGCCACTAAAACTTTTATACCTCCATATTATAGCATTTCTGGTCAAATGTCATCTACTCCAGCTGCCTTTTCCACATTTCAGGAGTATTTAAGGGTCATCGCTGGATAACGGGGAGGAGACATCCATGTGGCATTTTGGGGAATGCAGAGAACCATTCTGGACTTCTGACTTGATGTCCAATACGTAAGTTGTTCAAGATTCTTGTAGTAATTTTCTGGTGGAAGGCTATATGAGACATACAGCATTGTTCATGGTAGTCGATGATTTCTCTTGATAATGTAATACTTCAAATGGAGGAAGAAGAAGTTATATGGCCTGATGTTTTAAAAGAGGTTTGTGCAATAGGAATCATTAATCAGAGTGAAAGGCACAGAGGTGAAGACTAGATACTGATAGAAGTTGCGAAAGCAGATACTGATAGAAGTTGCGAAAGCAGATGGTGAATCATTCATAACCATGCTAAGTAAAATCCATGCATCTAATCCAAGGCAGAAGATAATACCAGAGAGTTGGAATATTACTATCCATATTATAGTTTTTAAAAGGGAAGAGAGAAAAATTGTTCTAAAAATGGAGACATAAAAAGAAGAATTCATCGTAACATATTATAAAAGAATCACTTATGTTGATTTAAATGTGTTTTTTTTTTATTATAAAATTTTTGTCTAAGTTTCATAGCCATTGTCAGCAATTATAGGAAAACACAAAAATTTCAATTGAAAGTACATGATATTATGTGCACTATCGGATGCAGGAGAATAGCTCCATCTGCATTAATAGATATCCAAAATAAATTACAGTAAATTAATTTTAAATTACAGAACAGATGTATAATAAATTTAGTTTAATCCTTTATCCAAGTGTGAGCAAACAAAGTTTGCACCTGAAAGTATCTTCAGGAATGGGGTAAGGTGGTACAACACCAGGGCAACTCGTTGCAAAGGTGGAGCAAGATACCAACACTCCTGTCTCAGTATCTCCAATAATGCAAAACACATCTCCTTGCGGATATGTCTAATGTTATGCATTAAGGGAAGGGCCACTACCCAGACTAGTTTCGACCTTTATTGAGGTCTCTTCAGTGGGAGCCAGGCCCAAGCTGAGATACCAGGCAGAAGCATTCGCAGGTCATCTCTACCTATATATACCTATATAGCTTGGGCCTGGCTCCCACTGAAGAGACCTCAATAAAGGTCGAAACTAGTCTGGGTAGTGGCCCTTCCCTTAATGCATAACATTAGACATATCCGCAAGGAGATGTGTTTTGCATTATTGGAGATACTGAGACAGGAGTGTTGTTAGCTTGCTCCGGCTTTGCAACGAGTTGTCCTGGTGTTGTACCACCTTACCTCAGTCCTGAAGATACTTTCAGGCGCAAACTTTGTTTGCTCACACTTGGATAAAGGATTAAACTAAATTTATTATACTCTAACCAAGTGAAAAATAAACTTTCAACTTCTACAGAACAGATGAATGGTGAGTATTGGTCAGTATAACTTCCCAAAATTGAGAAAGTTTTAGGCAATCATTTTTGTTCAAGTTTGGGATGTGAATGTGTGCTTCATAGCTTTCTTTGTACAGTATTTTCAGAAAAAAATAATTTTTATTTTTTTCTGAAACGCTTTGTTTTTGTTTATATTTATAAATAATTTATTAACTAAATTATTTTATTGTAATTTATTTTGGATATCTATTAATGCAGATGGAGGTATTCTCCTGCAGCCGGGCACATAATATCATGCACTTTTAGTTTAATTGTTCTCGTTTTTCTATAATTGTATCAACAAGGCTATGAAACTTAGCCGAAAACTTTACAATTAAAGCCATTTAAATCAACATAAGTGATTACATTATTAATATGTTATGATGAAGACAGAGAAATATTAAAAATCATTGTCCACTGAGCATCCTTTCAACAGAATACAAAATAAATTTGATTTTTGCCAACCACTAAAACAAGTAGGATGCAGAAAAAATTGCATTACTGTTGATCATATACAGGTATCTCTTGCTTAATGCGGTTTTGCTTAACACGGATTTGATTATTGCGGCAATCCCTTCATATACATGGCAAGAGTTTTGATTAACGTGCCTTTAAATTTACCACGCAAAATCATGCTCATGCTACAAGGCTGCTAGCCTCGTGATCATCTAAATTCTCTTGATGATCTGTGTGAGAATGTGAAAGTTTTATTTTTCCCACCAAATACAACATCATTGTTACAACCTATGGACACGTGAGTCATTGCAACTTTCAAAGCCTATTTTCTTAAAAAGACATTCTCAAAGGCAGCTGAAACAACAACGGGTGAAAATCGTGAAAATCACGCCACAAGGCTGAGTGCCAGCCAGTTACTACGCTGCTGGCATTAAGAGTGGGTGCATTACAAGCTCCAGTTGTTCTGTTGTACGTATTTACAATTTATGTTCTTCATAAATTTTACAGCCCGTTGATCATGTCGAAGAATAAGAGCAATCCCACAACGGGTCATTAAGTGAAAAAAAGAAGAGGAAGGTAATACCTTAGATACAAAACTTGATATAATTGAAAGATTTAAATGTGGTGAAAGTAAAAGTAAGATCGGATGCGAATTTGGTTTTAACATGTCTACAATACGGACTATTTTATTCAAAGCTGATGAGCATTGCGAGCAAGGTTAAGTGGCATTTACATCTGCAAGTATGCAATGCACACGTAACCGGAGTGCTATAATAGTTGCAATGAAAGATCTGTTGATTATTTGGCAGGAAGACTACAATCAAAAGAGAATTCCAATTAGTGCCTATAATATCACTGCCAAAGCCCTAAGTCTGTTTTCAAGACTTAAAGAAACTAAATATAAAGAAGACAATTCAAAATTTGCAGCTAGCAAAGGCTGGCTTGAAAATTTTAAATCTAGAGCTGGACTAAAGAATGTGAAAATAACAGGTGATGCTGCATCCACATTTCCTGCTGAGCTACAGAAAATTATTGAAGAAAATGATTACGATTACCGCCAAATTTTCGATGTAAATGAAACTAGACTCTATTGGGAAAAAATGCCATCTAGAACTGATTTAAGTCTTATTTTTGCCCGGCAATTGAAATTTTTTTTTGCAAGAGAAATAACGTAGCTTTTAGACAATGCACCTGGTCATCCAAATTCTCTTAATGATCTGTGTAAGAATGTGAAAGTTTTATTTTTCCCACCAAATATGACATCATTGCTACAACCCATGGACATGGGCATCATTGCAACTTTCAAAGCCTATTTTCTTAAAAAGACATTTTCAAAGTCAGTAGCAATAACAACGGGAGAAAATGCTATTACGCTCCACGAATTTTGGAAAAAATTTAACATTAAACACGCAATTGAGAACATTCATGACTCATGGGAGCAAGTGTCTTCTAGTTGCATGAAAGCTGCTTGGAAAAACCTTCTGCCAGAATGCGCTAATGACTTAGGTTGTTTTCAAAATCCTGTGAACAACGTGGTCAAAGAAATCATTTCAGTTGGTGAAGACCTCGGTTTTGATGGATGTTGATGCAGAAGATGTTAAAGAATTATTGGATTCAGATTCAAAAGATTTTAGTGACAACGATCTTCTTGAAATTGAATAACGCACATATGAAGACAACGAACAAATGGAATGTGAAGATGAGGTTCCAAAGGAGATAACTGTCAAAGAACTGGATAGAATATTTCGCAGTTTAGAATCGCTTAAGCGGCAAGTAATGAACGTGGATCCAGATGTTAATCAAAGAATGCTTGTTTGCTGAGATATGGAGAGTCATTTTGCTTGTTATCGTAGAATTTATGCCGATAAGAAAAAAACTAAAACTGTTTAGTTTAGTTAAGACTCTTTATAACTTCTTTTGATTAAAAAAAATTGCAGTAACTAATGTAGGTACAAGTATTTATTAAACATTTACTTTGCATTCATTTTTTATCTTTCCTAAAAGAGTACCATATAAAACGAACTATTAGTACAGTAATCGACCAGGGACGAATTGTACTTTTTACCGTTGATTATTATATTTGATTAACGCGATTTTGATATACGCGGTAACATCGAGGGATTAATTAACCGCGTTAATCGAGGGATACCTGTATATGTAATAAGACAAATTATTGAAGAGTCAAATGAATATCAAAAAAAAAGTCTTAGGTCTAGCCTTTATTGATTTCAGAATGGTGTTTGATCATTATCAATGGCTTTCTTCAATCCACTGCTGGATGAATGCCTTTCCATGCTTCTTCCATTTTGACCAAACTTGCGCATCTCTTCACAAAATGTCCATCTTGTTATCTCATCATCCCATCTGAATGCTGGTCTACCTGGTTTCTGATAAGCTGTTCTTGGTGTCCATTCTGTTGCTCTCTTGGTCCATCTGTTGTCAGACATTTTCATCTCATGTTCTGACCAGCACAATTTGTTGCCTTTTATTACTAATGCAGTGTCCATTACCATTGTGTGCTTCCTTGTGTCTAGGCTGTTATTCTAGCTCATCAGTTCCCAACCAGTGGTACACGTACCCCTGGGGGTATGTGCTGGGGCGTTCAGGAGTACGCAAAAAATATTCAGTAATGGCAGAAAAACAAGTAAAGTAAACAAAATACGAAACGTTAGTTATGGAACAATAAATGTTAGGTTTGAATCAGAATCAACAAAGCTGGTATGGTAGGAAGTCAATTGAATAAATGCATGTGGAATAAGAGAGAAATTAGTCAGAACACTAAATTAGCTGTATACCAGACAGTGTCCAAACCAGTTTTAACTTATCGATCTGATAGCTGGGTCAGAAGTAAAACACTCGACCAAAGACTAGCGACCGCAGATATGAGAGTCCTGAGAACAGAGGTGTGAACAGATGGCATCAATAGCAATATCATATTAAAAACGAGGATATTAGGAAAGAACTTGACATTGTCAGCATCCAGGAATGCTTTAGCAGAGCTAATCTCAGGTGGTATGGTCACTTAAACAGAATGGACAAGGAAAGATTAGCAAAACACGTGTTCTCTGCCAGGTTGGCAGGAAAAAGACCCAGAGGAAGACCAAAATATAGGTGGATTGATATGGTACAAAGTGCCTTAGACGATAGAAATATAAGATCTGATAATGTTAGAGTCTTGACAAGTAACAGACTGATTTGGAGGAAAATTGTAGATAGGAAGTTAGTAATGATGTAAATTTTTCATGTAGTACTATCATATCCTGTACACCCCTTGAGGGTACATGTCAGGAATTTGATGATGATGATGATTGGTGAGGGCGTGGCTATAAACCTCCCCCCCCCCCAAACCACTCTTTTGCCAATCATTACGCACAGTTCATGCATCACTTTTGTCACCTATCCTCCTTTCCAGAACAGTCGCGTGTTACTAAGAAATGACCTTTGCGATAACGACCCTTCCACTGACTACCATTTGAGACATTTCTAGAACTTCTCCAAAAATATAAATACATCCATAGCCAGACTGTTTGATCATTTCAGTTATTGACTCAGTATAAGTAAATGCGTTGTCTTTAATTGTGATTCTTTTCAAGTAGGTTTTTTTATTTTTTATTTATTTAATGTTTAACATAGTTTCAGTTATTATTGTCAGTGATTTTTAAGCGTATCAGTTATGGATCAGTGGTTGAAAACAGGAATGGTTAAAAAACCTAAAACTTGATGTGAATAATAACCCGTTGAGGAAAACTAGTTGCTTTGTTATTCATGGACAGAGCGTACCACAGGCGAATATATTTTTAATGTGATCGATGGTTATTTCATTGAAAAGGACATTAGTTGGTTGAATTGTGTGGTGTATGCATTGACAGAGCAAAGTGTATGTTAGGTTGTTTTATAGGCCTACGTGGCCAAGTTAAAGAAGTAGCTCTCCATGTATCATGGAGTCACTGCTGCATTCATAGACAAACTCTTGCATCCAAGCCTCTTCCTAGTGAACTGAAATTCTTGATGATTTGAAGTTGTAAATTTTATTAAGTCACAACCATGAAACTCCAGATTGTTTAAAGCGCTGTGTGAAGAAATGAACAGCCTTCACAGCACATTGCTTTTGCATACAGAGGTAAGGTGGCTATCTCATGATGAAGTACTTACACGGCTGTTTGAACTTAGACATTAAGTCCGGGTTTTTTTTTTTGAAGACCATCATTTCTGTCTTGCTCCAAAGTTTCATAAAAACAGTGATTGGCTTCAAAGTCTTGCATATTTATCAGATATTTTTCTAGAAATAAACAAACTCAACTTGGGACTTCAAAACAGCTCAATCACTATATTCAAAGTAACCGACAAAATTGAGTCAATGATTTAAAAACTGGACTTTTGGAAAGCATGTATTGAAAAAGTTCAGCCCCTGAGGTTTTTGAAACTCTGCACAACTTCTTATCTGAGAATGACTTGCACCTATCCCAAAACGTGAAAGAGAATATTTTAAGTCACTTGGAAGGTCTCAAAGTGTCCTTTTATAAGTACTTCACTCAATGTGGAAAAGAAAACAATTGGATTGCAGATCCCTTCAATGAAGAATTCTTCAAAGAAGCTAAACTATCAATCAATGAAAAAGAGCAGTTAATCAAACTTTCAACTGATTCATCTTTAAAATCTGATTTTAAAAGAAAGCATCTTATTACTTTCTGGGTAGATGTCAGTGAGGAATATGAACAGCTCAGTAAGAAGGCCCTCAAATACCTCTTACCATTTATTAATACTGAACTAGTGGAGAGAGCTTTTTCTTCTTAGACCTTCATAAAAAATAAGTACTGCAACAAGCTTAATGCAAGTCCAGATTTAAGACTGTATCTTGCATCTTTTGAGTCTGATTTCAAGAAATTAAGTGCATCAAAGCAAGCTCAACGATCTCACCAACAATGTTTCAATCGACTAGTGATCTTTATACCAATTATTACAGACTTTTCAGATAACACAAATAAATATTATTAGTAATAATAAATCAAAAGTTTGTTAAATACTTGATCATCATTATCAATATTTAACATGAACCTATACTTATTTCTTTGTTACGAATATTGTAAAATTAAATCTGTGATTTGTACTTTTAGTGTAGTAATTTTCCTTTCCCAACTCATTTCCACTATTTTACATTAAGATAGGCACTGAACAAAAGTGTCAGTATTTAAGAACAAGAGGTACAATTTATAGAAATAGATTTAAAAGGGTACAGAAGTGGAAAAAGGTTGGGAACCACTGTTCTAGCTGAAATTTTATTATCAAGTTTATTATTGTTTGTAATGACTTGTCCCATATTTATATGAACTCACTATTTCAGTCTATCTGATTTATTTCGATTTGTTTTCATTCTGGAGTATTTTCACTATACGTTATTGTTGATTTATCCATATTTATTTGTAGGCCTGTACTAAGACTTATTTCATTTAATTCAGCAATCATATGTTCTGGTTCTTTTGGTGATGTTGCCATTGATATCATTGGCAAATCATAGATTCTTTAGCATTCGCCATCGATATGCAGTCTTCATTTTTCTCAGTTCTATTTTCTGATAGCATATTCAAGGGCTGTATCAAATAATTTTGTCAAGATAAAGTCTCCCTGTCTAATTCCTTTTTATTTCTTTTTCATTAAATTTGTTATTGCTGAATAATATGTTAACTCATATATATGAGTTAATATATTAATATAAATATCATCTATTCCTATATGTTTCAAAGCTTCAAACATTTTACATAGGTCTATTGAGTGGAAGGCTTTTTCATAATCTGTGAAAGTCGAAGAAATTGATATATTATTTTGTTTTTTCCGTTACTTGAAAATCTAAAGTTGAGAAGGATGTTCTGAAATCTTCCTGTTCATTTGGTCGATGAAAAATTCCAGTAGCAAATAAATTAATCCAAACACTCATATTTTAAAGAAAATTTTTAATTTCATAAGAAAATAAGTTCAAAAATTAAACTCCAACTTTACCTAATAATTTATGTGCTCCTCTGTACCTAATAAGCTCATTAATTCTCTTAGGCATGGATTCTACCAATGTAGAACACATTTTTCTTATTTCTGGATCTCGAAACCATACTTATGGATTGTATTAAGTTATCTTTTGTATCACAATTTAATTTGCTGAGTCTCTTTTTCATTATGGCTCACAAAGTTTCTATTGGGAGAGTTACCTGGCCACTGAAGAATTGGATGTTGTGATTTTTTAAGGAACGCTTTCACTTTTATTGAAGTGTGGCATGGAGCAAGATCCTGTTGGAAGATGAGTTCTTTGTCTTTCTGAGACCACTCTTTTCTGCAATATTTTTATGTAATGTTCACTTTTCATCATACTATCAACAGACACAAGTGGTCCTGGACTACCATGTAAAATAATCCCAGGACATCTCTCCCCCCCCCCCTCCCTCAGCCACTGAGTCACGAACATAGGGTATTCGCGCTCCTTAAACAAAGAAATTAATCTCATCTGAGAATATGGCCTTCCACTTCTCAGCAGTTCCAATCTCTGTACACTTTTGTCCACTCGAGCCTCTTTTTCTGCATCAACAGTTTTTTCTTTTTTTGTTCTGTTGGTATCCTCTTTGCTTCCAACAATCTTCGACTAACTGTCTTGTCAGAGACGTTAATCCCATTAGCTGCCAAGTCTCTATTTAAGTTTACAGCAGACAATATCGGATTAATTTTGCTTTTCCTAACTCGTAAACGATCTTGAGTAAGTGTAGTTTTCCTTTTTCACCCACATTTTCCTTTTCTGTCAGGAGAAAAGGTACCTGTCTCCCTAAACCTTTTAAAATCACATTAACAGTTCCCAAATTAGCACCACACTCATTGGTAATTTGTCTTTGAGTCATGGATGTGTGCTGAGAAAGAGTACATATTTTTGAACACTTTCTTGGAGATGTATCCATTTTATAGCTACACAAAATGAATAAAAACACTACAAATGTCACCATGTTTACAGTATTAACACTATCACACAACACTATTAATAAGCATCATAGATCCAAAATCCCCAGCTTTGTTCTTTTGGAGATAGATCCATCCCTCCAGAGTTTAGACATATCTGACTGTTGTATTAGATTCATCCTAGTTCCCCTTGTCATTATAAAGAAGTACTGTATCATTGATGTACCTCAGATTACTTATCCATCTATCACCTATCCTAATTCCTTCTTCAGTTCGTTTAGTGCTATATGCATGACATCCTCTGCATAGATACTAAACAGGTAGGAGAAAGTGGGCATCCTTGGCTTCTTGCTCACTGTACAAATTAACTAACAACTTGATGTATTAAGGAAAACTTGCTATTTCCATTTTCCCACCCACCCACACATAATTTCACATGCTAAACAGTCAAATTCTTTGGAGTAGTCTATGATACATATTACCAAGGAAGTCCAAACTCTGTATACTTCTCAGTGATCTCTCTAAGCAAAGGATCTGATCTCAGGTATCCTTGCCTTTCCTGATACCTTCTTGTTCATCAGCCATCTTCATGTCAACTTTGGTGTCAATCCTATTTAGGATGATCTTTAATAAAACTTAATTGTATGAGAGATTAAACTAATAGTTTTGTAGATTTTGCAATCCTTCATATCTCCCTTCTTGTGCACTGGTATGA
Source organism: Typopeltis vanoorti (assembly GCF_054136105.1). NCBI lineage: Eukaryota > Metazoa > Arthropoda > Arachnida > Uropygi > Thelyphonidae > Typopeltis > Typopeltis vanoorti. The sequence continues at coordinate 119,041,491 of NC_143563.1, read as the reverse complement.
AAATCGACTTCTTCCAGACTCTAGGCCGTGATCCTGACTCCCGTATCCATTGTAATCAACTCTTTTCCATCTGTACCTGTGACCTTGTTGTTGTTAAGCTATTTAACTGCCCTTTGAACCTCATGCCTAAGTAGCAGAGGTCCAAATCAGAATTTTTTTTAGTAAGAAGGCTCTTCCAAATTTTCTGAGTACTCTTTCCAGTACTATTGCCATTTGTGTTTGATTTCTAGTTCTTCTACACCATTGCCATCTTTGATGCCATTCAATTTAGGCTTAAATTTGTTCTTATGGTCATGAACTAAACAAAACATCCTTTTATAATAGTGCCTCCTCATATGAAATTCTGTCTCATCACTTTTGTTAGCATAATAAATTTCCTTGTCCTGCCTAAGGACTTTTCTGACTTCTCTATGTAATCTTCATAGTATGAAGATTACCACTTCTCTATGTATATTCTTCAGTTCTTGTGTCTCTTTGTTTCTTCAAAGATCTCCTTTCAACCATCTCATGTTGAATCTGATATCATTGGTCTTATAGTATTATGACCCTGACTCCTTCTCACAGCATTTCAGATGTATTTTCCTCACTAGTCTCCAAAAGAGCATCCAACTGTGTTAATGTTTCTTCTGTGAACCCACTAGAGATTACTCTGACTTAGTCTTACTTTGGCTCTTACTAGCTGATAGTCTGTACCACAGGCTGCTCCAGGACAAGTATGCACATCAGAGATGCTCGTTTTATACCATTAGTATACATCTGTACCTGGGAAGTAGCTAACTACACTATCTGATCAAAAGTATCCAGACACCTCCCCCTCTGTAATTTGTAAACTGACATCTAGATGTCACTACAACCTCACTTACCACTATAAAAGGAGGCACAGAGCTGTGTGTTGTTTTCAGTGATAAGAAGTACAAGCAGAATGGGTTGATCAAGGAAGCTCAATGACTTCAAACGTGAACTAGTTATTGGTTACCACATCAGTAAGAAATCTGTCAGAGACATTTCAACCCTCCTCAAGTTGCCCAAGTCAACAGTTGGAAACAGGAAGGCACAACCACAACAAAACCACGGTCGGGTAGACTGCATTTAATGACAGACAGGGACCATTGAGAGTTGAAGAAGGTGGTTCGTGGAAATCGCCAGACATAGAGTGAAACAATCACCTGGTAGTTCTGCTGTGCTACTAACTGTCCTGCCAGCACCATGACTATACGTCAAGAGTTAAGAGGAATGGAGTTCCATGGTCGAACAGCTGCCCATATACCAAACATTTCTCCTGTGAACACTAAGCTCCACCTGCAGTGGTGTAAAGAGCAATGCCACTAGACAGTGGACAACTGGAAACGTGTGATTTGGGGTGATGAATCACGTGTTACCATGTGGCAGTCCGATGGGAGGGTTTGGCGAATTCCTGGAGAACGATTCCTGCAAGTGTGTGTGTATTGCCAACAGTGAAATTGGGAGGAGGTGGTGTTACAGTGTGGGAGGTGTTTTTCATGGAATCGATTTGTCCCCTCGTAACACTACACAGAAATCTAAATGTGGAAGGGTATATATAGGTGTGTTTCTGTATGGCAAATCAGCACCGAATATTATTTGGTGAAATTATAAGAGCCTGCAAATGCAAGTCTTAGAAGTAATTAAAATTCTGTAATGGAAAAATATAGGATCTGTGTACTGTAGGTTGACTAACCTCTTGTGGATTACCGTATTTTTCCGTGCATAAGATGGTACTTTTTTTCTAAAATTTTTAGACCTAAAATTGGGGTTCGTCTTATACATGGGGGGGGGGGGGTAACCGGTTGAGAGACCGGTGGATGTCGTGGTGAAACTATCGGTACCTTGACTCCACGAAGGCTTCCACCAATCACTAGCCTTTGTTAACTCTGTCAATTGACGTCATTAATGACTGATTCTGAATAAACTAATCAGAACTCTGAAAGTATTCATACGTCTGCAACTCGTTGGTGGGGTAAGTTAATGCATTAACAATATTTTGAGTACTAGCCCATAAAAATGTCTAAAAATAAAAAATAATTGTCATGTTCTTCAAAATTCAAGTTAAAAGTCATCAAGTATGCAAAAGAACATGGAAATAAAGCTTCAGTTTGAGCCTCCTCCCACTGAGTGTTAGTGGAGATGTTTAAAATATTGATTTCTTAATTTTGGGTTTAAAAAAGTAGGGTTCGTCTTATACTTGGGGGTGTCTTATATAATGAAAAATACGGTAATTCCCCAAAGAAAAGGGCTAGATTACCTATCACTTGCTGATAACATATTGTCCTGTAGGCAGCTTAGCAGAACTTCAAGAAAGCATTAAATATAAACAAAGAGAAAACATAATGTATTATAAATTTATAACCAAAAATCCAGTGCAGATGGAATGCTGAGATATTGATAGTAACTTTCTATGTTTACATTGGTCAAAAGATGACAGAAGAAATTATATGAAGGATATTCAACTTAGTTGGGTAGCCTTTGGGGGGGGGACCTTGGGAAAGAGAACACTCCTGATAATGACATGGAAGTGAAACATGGACTTTGACTAAAAATTGACCAGGGGATAATAGAAAGATCATTGTTTGGTATTACCATTCAAGATGGAAAACATGTTTCAATTAGAGTTTAGATCTGGGAGACAGACATTGTAAAAGCCTTTAAATATTCAAATGACATTAGATCTGCAACAAGTACCACTCATAAACATACAAAGATGATATCTGAATGGTGCCCCAGAGATGGAAAGAGCTATGGGAAGGCAAGAGAGCTGCTGGGAGGATAAGATTAAAGAGAAGACTGTAACTGAAATGCTTAAAAAAGCTAATATGACACAATGAGGGACTTTGTCCAGCAGTGGACAGAAAATGGCATAATGATGAGAAATAAATTAGGCACCAGAAGGCCATTAAAGGCCATTTCTGACAATATACTTCTCAGGGCATTGTTAAATGGTGTGTAGATGGTCTTATTCATTGTCTGTTCTTCAGGGTGAAATTGTTCCTGTACTTTTAAAATCCTCCATGTCAAATAAAACAATCAGCATCGCTATTATTTGGCCTTCTAAATGTTGGATTTATTCGTCATTGTTTCAGAGAATGCTAGCTATAACGTTTTCATAAATTTCTTTGTCCAACTTACTAGTTTTGCAGAAAAACTTGATATTCATATGGTGGAAAAACTATATTGCCATCTTAGATCAGTTCTCTCATGACTGAATCACGAGAAAACCTTTTTTATCCATAAATGGTGTCTGAAGATGTTGCCAGATATATGATTGCCATTTTCCTATAAAAAAATTCTGACCAAGATATATACAGCAGAATATATATATGCAGTGCTGTTTAGTGGGTGTGAAAATTAATTAAAAAAAATCTCCTAGCAGTCTTGTGATACCCACGTTAAAAATTAGCCACTCTTAATTTTTAACTCCTGCATTACCAAACTTCTCATACTGTCATACTGAACGATAATTATGAGTCTGCATTTAGAAATCATTATTCAAAACAGTATTCCTTAGATGTATTTGTATTAAACTATGTTTTATTTTCATCTACATAAAAGTTTCATTCACTTAATGTGATTTGGACAATTCATATTGATAAGAATGCTACAGTAATTACGCCAGTAATATTTGCTCTTTTATTTTATAGCTGGTATTATGGAAGAATCACTAGAGCAGATGCTGAAAAATTGCTCATGAATAAACATGAAGGTGCTTTTTTGATTAGAGTTAGTGAAAGTTCTCCAGGAGACTTTTCTCTATCTGTGAAGTATGTATCAAATAGAGAAAAATAATAACTGAAATTACATTCATTAACCACTAAATTCTCACACCTGTGTTATTATCCTGTTTTTTGCCAATGTGGATGTGTGTGTTGAGATCAGAAGTGGAATCACCATGTATTTTTTTTTACTCTACCTACATGGCATTTATAGTGTAATTAACAAATATAATGGATGCATTAATTTCACATAAATGTTTAATAAAGTGCAATCCTGAACCTTTTGATTATGATAAAGTAATGGATATGAACCTCTATTTTCTTTCATACTGTATTATATTATGTTTTAATGTATAACAAAATTCATATAGTATAAACTCATAAATGGTGTATTGTGAGTTAAATATGACTTACATAAAATTTATATTGCATAAAGTTTGTGGAACATAACTGTTATGTTATTCAGGATCTGTCTATACTTGGTTATTATACTTACTCATAAATACTGAATAACATATTCTCATGTCTTGGAACCAAACACATTTTACATTATATTATAAAAATTTATGATCTTACAAAATATACTTTTTTTTCATCTAAACCAAAAAGAATATTTTTGCTTATTATATTAGGTATTGTTCAGTATATTTGTGCATCCTGTTGTTGCCATTTTCATTATCATGGTGGACACAGCCTTTATGGAACGTTTTATTACTCCGTCTCCCACAACATTAAGTGGGACATTAATGTTTTTTTTTTTTTTTTTTTTTTTTATGCATATATTGCATGCTTAGAAGGCTCTTGCAAAACACTTCAAAAATACAAAATGATTAATGAATTAAAGTATACTATTGGGATGCTTAAGGGTCAAAGCTGTATAATTGAGAGGAGACCTCCACATAGCCTTTAAAGGAATGCAGAGAACCGACCGGGGCTTCTGACCTAATGTCCAATCCTCACCTTCATGGTGCACCCTATTGGGTATCTACCTGGAAGCTAAACGAATGGGCTGGCAATTTGGGATTTAGCCAACATGTAAGAAAGTTTTAAAGCGAATAAAAGTTGAGCAGCTCTCAGATGTGAACTGTAGACTAACATACACAAAGATTATTGAAGAAAAAATGAAAGAGTTTGAGAACAGGAACCAAACCTTGGAGATTCGATGGCAAGCCTTGAAGAAAACCCTGATTGATTCAGCCAGAGAGGCATGTGGTGAGGTTGTCTGTAAGGATAGAAAAATCAGAACTCAATGGTGGACACAGGAAGTTAAAGAGGCAGTGAAGGAAAAGAAGAAAGCATATCAAAAGTTCCTGACAAATAAGTGAGCTTTTCCTCTTAGAGAATACAGAGACAAATGTAAGAAAGCTAAACACTGTGTAAAACTAGCTAAACAAAAGTCATGGGAGGACTTTGGCAAGAACATAGAAAAGAAATATCAAGAAGGTGGCAAAATATTCTGGAGGTTGTTGAAGAAGCTTAGGAATGGAGGAAAGAGTACTGTAAAAGGAGGAGATGATAAAGGTGAATTCAAAACGGGAGAAAAAGATATCCTTGAAGTATGGAGTAATTACTTTGAAAAATTGCTAAATGAAACAAGCAGTGATAGCAGAGTGGTAAAATACACTCAACAGGTATACATTTAGGAATACATATCCATACTTGAAGTAGAAAACACCATCAAAGGCTTAAAATGTGGAAAGGCAGTGGGAGTAGATCATATTCGACCAGAAATGCTGAAGTATGGTGGTATAAAAGTCTTACAGTGGCTGCACTGCATTGTTCAGAAAGTCTGGACAGAGGGATGAATTCCCAATGATTGGAGTAGAGCTCTTATAGTACCCATATATAAAAAGGGAAATAAAACTGAATGTGAGAATTACAGAGGTATTTTCCTACTGAGTGTTCCTGGCAAGATCTATGCAAATATACTTGAGAAGAATTGTAGAAGAAAAGCTTGGTGAAGAACAAGCTGGATTTAGGCCAAATAAAGGCTGTCAGAATCAGATCTTCACTTTACGACAAATAGTTAGGAAAGCATAGGAATATAACAAAGTTCTCTATTTGAATTTTGTAGATCTCGAAAAGGCAAAAGAGAAGGTGCTGACAGAGAAGCTATTCAATAAGCTACAGTTATATGGTGTCAATGGGGCATTATATCAAGCAATCTTATTTGAGTTGTAAGTCGGCAGTTAGAATTCAAGGAAGTACAGGAAGATGGTTTAATGTTACATCTGGTGTGAGACAAGGAAGTACATTATCCCCTCTATTATTCATTATCTATATGGATCACATTATGAAGGAAAGTGGTATTAAACATGATATCAAAATTGGAGGTGTTAATGTCAGCTCTTTGCTTTATTCTGATGATGTTATACTTATCAATAAATCCGCTACGAGTCTGCAAGATTCCTTGACTAAATTGAATAACTGTTGTAATAGATATGGTATGAAGGACAGCGATAAAAAGACAAAGACAATGAAAATATGCAGAATCATTGAAAATGTCAACTGCATTGTGAACGGAGAACCTGTGGAACAAGTAAAACGTTTCACCTACTTTGGCGTGATTTTTAGTTAAGATAGTAAATTAAATATGGAAATAGACAACAGAATCAATCAAAGTGGTAGAAGTCAATTGAATAAATTCATATGGAATAAGAGAGGAATTAGTCGGAACACTAAATTAGCTGTACACAAGGCAGTGTTCAAACCAGTTTTAACTTATGGATCTGAGAGCTGGGTCAGAAGTAAAACACTTGACCGAAGACTAGAGACTACAGATATGAGAATCCTGAGAAAGATTAGAGTCGTGAACAGATGGCATCAATGGCAATATCATATTAAAAACGAGGACATTAGGAAAGAACTTGACATTGTCAGCATTCCAGGAATGCCTTAGCAGAGCTAATCTCAGGTGGTATGGATATTGAAACAGAATGTGCGAGGAAAGTTTGGCAAAACAAGTGTTCTCTGCCAGGTTGGCAGGAAAACGACCCAGAGGACGACCAAGATATAGTTGGATTGATATGGTGCAAAGTGCCTTAGATGACAGAAATATGCGATCTGATAATATTGGAGTCCTGACAAGTAACAGACTGATCTGGAGGAAAATTATAGATAGGATGTTAGTTATAATGTAAATTTTTCATGTAGTACTACCATATCCTGTACACCCCTTGAGGGTACATGGCAGGAATTTGATGATGATGATGAAGTATACTCTTGTGTTTTTCATTAGCTCAAACCATTTGTGAATCTTTCACACCTGATGACCCTTTGGATGATTGCTGCAATGCAAAGTTCATTAAGTTTTTCTGGTACAAAGTTTGAAATGATATGTGGCAAATTGCATTGCACATCATTATTATATCTACAGTTTTGACTACTATATTTCAAATTGGTGGTGTTTTGCTTAGTTCATATCCTCTATAATGTGGTGGGTTTAATGGTTTCATGAAAGTTGTTGTCCATTGTTATTATTGCTCTACTCATCATGTCCTCCATTTTTAAGACTCTCTAAAGGTTGTTAAAGCTATGGGTATGTTTGTATGGAAAATGTTAACTATCCATTTGAGGTGGTATTCCCATTTTATGCAGTTGTTGGCTTTCTGTCTTGGCTGTTGAACCTACTCAAATTTTCTTTGGCATCCACTTTTCACTTTAGAATGATCACAGGCTGTGTTTGAACTCTGATGATTCCCCATGCTTCTCTATGCAAAGCGTGTAAAATTTGATGAACAAATTTCACTGTGAGAGAGTAAAATTTGTAGCATAATATTCTGACTAGCTTTGTGCCTGAAGGAGGAATTATTATTTTCATTATTGTCAATCCTCCATGAAGTCAAAAGACTCATCTCAGAAGATCCCACTATCACACACAATTTATTATACTGCTTATACTGCACCTTAAATACACTCACCATCTCCACACTTACCACACTTTCATGCAATGCATTCCAATCACTCACCACTCTCCATGCAGAAACCTGCTCCTTTTACAGCTTCTGGGGATGACCCTCTTGTTTTCTTACCACCTTTATCCCTTAACAACTTATATTCCCTCCCTCCTCGTCCTCCTCCTATCCACCAATTTCTCAATCTGTTTTCATACTCAACATTCCAGAAATCAGAAACCACCTTAGTCAGTCATCTCTGGACCTTCTCTAATACATCTTCATTTTTGTAAAACCAGGTGACCAAATCTGTGCACAATATTCCATATGTGGCCTGATCGAAGCCTTATACAATGGAACCATGACATCCTTACTTCTGCAAGTCAGTATCCACTGTTTTATCCGCCTCACAATTTTAGCAACATGTCCTGAAATTTTAGGTTCTTGTCCACAGTTGCTCCCAGATCTGTAATCTCCTCTACCTCTTCCAAGATATTTCTACTGATTGTGTACTCTACATTCCATCTTTGCTTCCCAAATTTCAAAATCTTACACTTTGCACCATTGAATTGATAATCTAACTTGTTTGCCCATTCAGCCAGTGCATTCAAGTCTTCTTGCATAGCCACAGTATTCATTCTATTCTTGATAGTTGTTCCCAAATTTGCAACCTCTGCAAATAACTGCATATCACTATTCGGACCTCTTCCGTTGGATATCAACTTTCAATATTATTTCATACAAATTAAACAGCAGTGGACCAAAAACAGACCCTTGGAGTACACCACTAATAACTTTCATCTTCTTTTCCATGAACAATTTGCTGATACCTATCAGACAGCCAATCTCCAATCCAGTTCACTAATCTACTATCTAGTCCCATCTGTTCCACTTTAATTACCAGCTTATCATGCGGCAGTTTATGAAAGGCCTTTGCAGAATCTAAATATACCACTGTGTATGCAATACCCTTATCAAATGCATTTGTTCATCTGATTGTAATAAGTAAGCAGAATACTAAACCACGATCTTCCTTTAACAAACCCATTCTGGCCATCAAAGAGCATTTTTTTTCTTCTCAACCCAATTCTGAATCTTGGTCCTAACTAACCTCTCTAGCACTTTAACCAAAACTCCAGACACACAGACCGGCCCATAATTCAAATCCTTAGTTTTATCACCTCTCTTATGAATCTGAACAATTTTGCCCTCTTTCCACTTCTTTGGAACTTGGCCCAATGCAAGACTCATGTTAAAAAGATGTATGAAAGCTGTTAACTCCCTGGAATATTCCCTCAAAACATGTGGTGAAATATCATCAAGTCTTACAGCCTTATTAACATTAAGTTTATTCAATTCCTCAAATACCTCCTGCTTACATACTCACCGGAATTGATAAGGGTCTGTTATGTCGTTGGTTTCCTATAAATTCCTTACTATTATTTCTCCTGTGCCAACTAAGAATAAATCTCTAAACTATCTCTCTGGGGCCCTTTTCAAACTCTGGCGATATTTGTTTGTTTGAGCTGCGCCAGTCAGAGCTTTAGGACAGAAAATTCTTGTCCACAGAAACCTTCCCGGAGTTCAAGTGTTACCTAAACTTGTTAAAAGAATTAAGTAGCTTAAAATAATCTTAGCATGCAGTCATGGCCTAAATGCTCTTAGCTTCCTTTATGTTCCTCTTGTACATAGATCCGTAGCCTTATGAGTGGTAAAATCAGTCTCATGCTCAGACAAAACTCAGGCTTACATAGAAAAACGTGTTTATTGAATAGTCAAAGAAATTACAGTTAAGTTTAACATGTCAAAGGCAAATCATTTATATCATTACTAAATCACTAATTAAGCAAATTTAACCAAAACTCCAGACACACAGACCGGCCCATAATTCAAATCCTTAGTTTTATCACCTCTCTTATGAATCTGAACAATTTTGCCCTCTTTCCACTTCTTTGGAACTTGGCCCAATGCAAGACTCATGTTAAAAAGATGTATGAAAGCTATTAACTCCCTGGAATATTCCCTCAAAACATGTGGTGAAATATCATCAAGTCTTACAGCCTTATTAACATTAAGTTTATTCAATTCCTCAAATACCTCCTGCTTACATACTCACCGGAATTGATAAGGGTCTGTTATGTCGTTGGTTTCCTATAAATTCCTTACTATTATTTCTCCTGTGCCAACTAAGAATAAATCTCTAAACTATCTCTCTGGGGCCCTTTTCAAACTCTGGCGATATTTGTTTGTTTGAGCTGCGCCAGTCAGAGCTTTAGGACAGAAAATTCTTGTCCACAGAAACCTTCCCGGAGTTCAAGTGTTACCTAAACTTGTTAAAAGAATTAAGTAGCTTAAAATAATCTTAGCATGCAGTCATGGCCTAAATGCTCTTAGCTTCCTTTATGTTCCTCTTGTACATAGATCCGTAGCCTTATGAGTGGTAAAATCAGTCTCATGCTCAGACAAAACTCAGGCTTACATAGAAAAACATGTTTATTGAATAGTCAAAGAAATTACAGTTAAGTTTAACATGTCAAAGGCAAATCATTTATATCATTACTAAATCACTAATTAAGCAAATAAGAAGTTTTCAAACTGACAAGTATGCGTTAATCTGGGTCTGTCTGCTTTTGTTAAAAGCTATGGTGAAACTGGTATTAATCATTTTATCTAAGACTTGCCAAATTTCCTCATCTAAAGAGCTGGAGAGATCCATGAACAGTTCATAACATTGTGAGTCAATTTGACTAAGCACAAATCTTGTGTGATGTAACCTTTCACGAATGAGTAACATCGATGTCTTCAAATAAATATTTTTAGCTTGTCTAGTATTGAAACGAGGTTTAAGATGTAAAAACTTAGGAATTATACAGTTATCTCGGCAACGTTTTAAAAAAGTGAGATGGTTTAGTAACCTTGCCTTTTTACATTTCAGGATTTCAAAACGACGTACCTTGATTTTCGTATCACCATTGACTCTATTCATCATGAAGGTTATTTTCTTGATCATAAATTAGTAAATAATAATATTTTTTGGTTTACTGATCAAGTGTTGATCAGTTTTATTAACTGAACCAACTAGTTTCGCCACACTTATCTGTTGGCATCTTCAGGGCTGATCAAGTGTTGATCAGTTTTATTAACTGAACCAACTAGTTTCGCCACACTTATCTGTTGGCATCTTCAGGGCTTACATAGAGGTTTAAACAATCTCACAATTATGTGTAACTGCAAACTGACAAGAATAACTGTAAAAAACTGACTAGAATAATTACAAATAAAATGGTATCGAACGTGAGTGAAACACGTATTGCCTGTACAAGATCAGCTAGCTGTTGCTGAGGAACTTTCTGTAGTTTGTATTAAAGTTCATTTCTTCCATTTTTAAGGTTCTGATTAGGGTTTTCCATATCTCTGGGAGTATGGAAAATTGTGAGATTGTTTAAACCTCTATGTAAGCCCTGAAGATGCCAACAGTGGAGAAACTAGTTGGTTCAGTTAATAAAACTGATCAACACTTGATCAGTAAACCAAAAAATATTATTATTTACTAATTTATGATCAAGAAAATAACCTTCATGATGAATAGAGTCAATGGTGATACGAAAATCAAGGTACGCCGTTTTGAAATCCTGAAATGTAAAAAGGCAAGGTTACTAAACCATCTCACTTTTTTAAAACGTTGCCGAGATAACTGTATAATTCCTAAGTTTTTACATCTTAAACCTCGTTTCAATACTAGACAAGCTAAAAATATTTATTTGAAGACATCGATGTTACTCATTCGTGAAAGGTTACATCACACAAGATTTGTGCTTAGTCAAATTGACTCACAATGTTATGAACTGTTCATGGATCTCTCCAGCTCTTTAGATGAGGAAATTTGGCAAGTCTTAGATAAAATGATTAATACCATCATGTTGGAGGCTTAATGGATTTTTTACAACAAATCCATTAAGCCTCCAACATGATGTCCTCACAGCACTTAAGCCTCTACACACAAATGATTAATACCAGTTTCACCAAAGCTTTTGACAAGTATGCTATTCACATTCCATGGGTAAATTAAGTTCACACATAGCACAAAACATAAGTTCAATTCCTAAACTAAATTTTCTGTCATTTGACTCCTTCACGTTAGATTAGGAACCACACAATCTTAAATTCTCAGACTACTAGTCCAATACAGTCGATAAGTCATTACACATGGTCACTGTAAAGTTCTCTTTCCTCCTAGTCAAAATATTGTTCCTTCTTTCATCCAAAGCTAATTATTACATAGGTAAAAAAAAGGTTTCAGTACATTACCACCTTGACGTGATGATGTCATGATTCTTTCGTCCGTCCTTTGTGAGGGGATACCTTTCTGCTACGGTAGGTTGCCGCCATGCGGAAGTCACGTGCTCATCACGAATTGGGCATTTTTCTTTGCTGGACACACGCTCACCTCATGGGTTACTGTCGTTAGCTCGACCACCATCAAAGGGAATACTTTGCTGTCTCACATCAGAAAACCTGTACCGATGGCCCGAATTGGAGAACTGCTTTCATCTCACATATAGCCTTGTCTGACTCACGTCAGTCAGCAACAGAAAAAAGTTGCAGCTCGTCCTCGTCAAGCTTCCTTCCTGTCATCAGCATCGCTGGTCTGCTCGAGAAACAGGAACAGGCAGATAAAAAAGGGGCCTCTCAAACACGTGTGAACTCGCTTTTATCCCCTTCATAGCACCCTCTTTCTGCCTTTGAATCTTATTCACGGTGCCTTCCAATTCGCTCTTACGAAGTAGCATCACACCTCTGCTCCTCGATGAGCGCTTTTGTCGTAGAACTCATGTTCCGTTCGCTTTCCACGAACGCCACTACCTCAGGGTTTACATTGTCGGCGAGCAACCTTTGGACTTTTGTTAGCACTTAGATACACGTTCTTGTATAGAGCACAATTTAACATTAACGCTTTTAAACAATATATTTTTGTTTAAACATGCATTTTTTTTTTGTTCTATTTTTCTAAAGAAAATGTGACATGTTCTCTCATATAATATGCTTGCTTTGCTAACAGTACAAGTATTTTCTTACTTAATATTGTGTTTTTATTAAATCCTGAATGAATAATTCTTTTCTTGAAAGAGTCCTCATTCAAGATCTAACAGGTCTAATAAATAAAATGTGGGGATAACTGTAAATGGTCAAAATTTACATCATATAAAATGAGTAGTTGATATAATATTATTTACAGATAAGAAGGTATGTGAATGACCCTATTAACTCTCCTCAAATCAACATGATATGCTTATTCCCATTTCATTTCTCCAATAGGAGGAAAAGACTGTTCCACAGTGAGGGTACTTATCTGTTTCTAAATATTGTTTCAGTTAAAATTTTCTTCAGTTTTTCTGTATATTTTGAATACAACAAACCCTGCATAATGCAGTTTCAGACCAATATGAGTTTCAGTATAATACAGATTGTGATTAGTATAAAATGCCTTACAGTACATTATTGTAACTTCATTAGAAAAGCAATTATATTGATAACATTTTACATTAATATATAATTAAAACAGAACATGTTTCTGAATGTTAAAAAAAAAATAAATAAAAGTTCTGCATTTCCGAGTGTTCCAAACAGTTCTCAAACATTCTTGTTCATATTTATTGCTTTCAAATATCTAGCCATAGTACAGTATTACTGCAGCAAAACCAGGGTCACTTTAAAAACTTTTTCAGTGTGTAACTTGTTACCACTTTATATGCAATTATGAGTGACAGAAGGAAATGTAAAGAAAGTAAAGGACCTAAGTGGTTAACATTGGAACAAAAAAATTAAAATTATATGACATAAATTTGTTTCATGACATAAACTAATCCCCCTTTAAGAATCTGCCTAATATTTCTTGCACCAGTAGAGTAATTTGTCTATTTGGAACATATTACACTGAAATACTAAACTACTTTTAGTATTATTTAATAAAAATTGGTTTATCTGTTTCACAGTAATAGTGTTCAACCATTGTTGTAGAGAGGTAAAGCATAAGTAAAGCATGTGTTGTACTTTTTTTAAACATAGCAGCTTAATGTGTCTAAAACTATTCATCAGGATTTCACAAACTGAATTTATCTACTTCAGGAGGCATGTTCTAATGAACACACTTCCTGAAGTAGATAAATTCACCATAAGAGCTATGGAGATATTTTAAATGATTTCCGCAATTTTAGCCTAAAAGGTGCAACATACCACATTCTTTAAAAAGTTTTCAGCCTACACAACCTTTAAAGTAAGGGAGTGAAGAGGGGTGGATACCACTCCCTTTCCACTCCCTCTGCCAAGAGGTGAATATAAAGGTCCATTTCATGTCAGTTTTTTTAAATGGTGTGGCAAACCATTAATCACCTGAAATTCTGGGACCTTTAACATATCGGGGTCAGGCCTTTGACACAGAAAACTGTGTGTACTTTAGCATAAATGTAATCTCCCCCCTCTCCAAGAGCTGATACTGGAACAACTAGGCACATTATAAGTCACAAAATTCTTCCGGCATATATTAAGGTCATCATCATCAAATTCCTGCCATGTACCCTCAAGGGGTGTACAGGATATGACAGTACTACATGAAAAAATTACATCATTACTAACTTCCTATCTACAATTTTCCTCCAAATCAGTCTGTTACTTGTCAAGACTCCAACATTATCAGATCTTATATTTCTATCGTCTAAGGCACTTTGTACCGTATCAATCCACCTATATCTTGGTCTTCCTCTGGGTCGTTTTTCTGCCAACCTGGCAAAGAACACTTGTTTTGCTAATCTTTCCTCTCCCATTCTATTTAAGTGACCATACCATCTGAGATTAGCTCTGCTAATGCATTCCTGGATGCTGACAATGTCAAGTTCTTTCCTAGTATCCTCATTTTTAATATGATATTGCCATTGATGCCATCTGTTCACGCCTCTAATCTTTCTCAGGACTCTCATATCTGCGGTCTCTAGTCTTTGGTCAAGTGTTTTACTTCTGACCCAGCTCTCAGATCCATAAGTTAAAATTGGTTTGAACACAGTCTTGTATACAGCTAATTTAGTGTTCCGACTAATTTCTTTCTTATTCCATATGAATTTATTCAATTGACTTCCCACGATACCAGCTTTGCTGATTCTGTTGTCTATTTCTATATTTAGTTTACCATCTTCAGTAAAAATTGTGCCTAAGTAGCTGAAATGTTTTACTTGTTCCACAGGTTCTCCATTCACAACACAGTTGATATTTTCGATGATTCTGCCTATTTTCATTGTCTTTGTCTTTTTATTGCTGACCTTCATACCATATCTATTACAACAGCTATTCAATTTAGTCAGAGAATCTTGCAGACTTGTAGCGGATTTATTTAGAAGTATAACATCATCCGCATAAAGCAAAGAGCTGACATTAACATCTCCAATTTTGATATCAGGTTTAATACCACATTCCTTCATAATGTGATCCATATAGATAATGTACATCCTTGTCTCACACCAGATTTAACATTAAACCATCTTCCTGTACTTCCTTCAATTCTAACTGCTGACTCACATCTCAAATAAAGACTAAGTATTGCTTGATATAATGCCCCATTGACACCATATAACTGCAGCGTATTGAATAGCTTCTCTCTTGGCACCTTGTCATATGCCTTTTCCAAATCGACAAAACTTAAATACAGATCTTTGTTATATTCCCATGCTTTCTCGACTATTTGTCGTAAAGTGAAGATCTGATCCTGACATTTTCTATTTGGCCTGAATCCAGCTTGTTCTTCACCAAGCTTTTCTTCCATAATTCTTCTCAACCGTTTCTCAAGTATACTTGCATAGATCTTGCCAGGAACACTCAGTAGGGAAATACCTCTGTAATTCTCACATTCAGTTTTATTTCCCTTTTTATATATGGGTACTATGAGAGCTCTACTCCAATCATCGGGAATTCGTCCCTCTGTCCAGGCTTTCTGAACTATGCAGTGCAGCCACTGTAAGACTCTTATACCACCATACTTCAGCATTTCTCGTCGAATATCATCTATTCCTGCTGCCTTTCCACATTTCAAGCCTTTGATGGCTTTTTCTACTTCAAGTATGGATATGTATTCCTGACTGCATGCCTGGTCAGTGTTTTTTATCACTGTGCTGTCATCACTGCTTGTTTCATTATTATTATTATTATTATTTTGACACCTCCAGGGAGTCCAAAGACTCATCGAGGGAGAGTGTGCCGACAGCATCGAACGATTGGCCCCCTTCCAACTACTAAACGCGCTCAAACTTACTTAACTGAGCCATTAGTAGCAGAGGCTCTACCAATCGACCAACCTTTGCCGGCAAAGGTTGGTCGATTGGTAGAGCCTCTGCTACTAATTCATTTAGCAGTTTTTCAAAGTAATTACTCCATACTTCAAGGATATCTTTTTCTCCTGTTTTCATTTCACCTTTATCATCTCTAATTCCTTTTACAGCACACTTTCCTCCATTCCTAAGCTTCTTCAACAACCTCCAGAATATTTTCCCACCTTCTTGATATTTATTTTCTATATTCTTGCCAAAGTCCTCCCATGACTTTTGTTTAGCTAGTTTTACACACTGTTTAGCTTTCTTACATTTGTCTCTGTATTCTGTAAGTGTAAAAGCTGACTTATTTGCCAGGAACTTTTGATATGCTTTCTTCTTTTCCTTCACTGCCTCTTTAACTTCCTGTGTCCACCAGGGAGTTCTGATTTTTTTATCTTTGCACACAACCTCACCACATGCCTCTCTGGCAGAATCAATCAATGTTTCCTTCAGAGTTTGCCACTGAATCTCCAAGGTTTGATTCCTGTTCTCAAACTCTTTCATTTTCTTTTCAATAATATTTCTGTATTTTAGTCTACAGTTTACATCTGAGAGCTGCTCAACTTTTATTCGCTTTAAAACTTTCTTACATGTTATTCTTTTCAATATGAAATTCAATTTTATCCTGCTCAAGACTGAATAGTGATCACTTCCAATTTCAAATCCTCTGTACACTCTGGTGTCCTGCACCAGGGAGAAAACATCACTATCAACAATAACATAGTCAATGAGACTTTTCTTATTCCTAGCCTCTTCTCTCCATGTGAATTTGTGCACATTTTTATGTTGGAACACGGTGTTAGTAATAACCAGTCCATGTCCTGAGCAGAAATCCAACAGATATTTGCCATTATTATTAGCTTTGCTCTTTTCTCCAAATTTTCCCAAAATATTTTTGTATGTCTCACAATCATTTCCTACTCTACTATTTAGATCCCCAACAAGGACCAACTTTTCCTTTTTCATTGTGTCAGTTGCTTTTTCTAAAGCCTCAAAAAATTCCTCCACTTCTACCTTAGTAGAACCTTCTGTGGGACCATAGGCACAAATAAGTCTCATTGTCCAGTTCCCCATTCTCATATTTGCCCACATTACTCTACTTGAGACTGACTGCCATTCAAGAAGATTAGCCTCGTATTTTGTGTTGAATACTATGGCTACTCCTTCTTTTCCTTGATTGTTATTGCCTGAATATAACATTTTGTATTTATTGCTCAGAAAGATCTCACCAGTTTTGGTCTTTTTTGTTTCAATCACCCCTATTATGTCGATCTGGTACTTATCTAATTCCTCAGCTAGCTCCATTTCTTTGCCATTCAGGCTTCTTACATTGATAGTACCGATCTTTAACTCTGGTGATGTTGAGTTGGGGTTTGTTTTCAGATTTGTTCCAGTAGCTGACTTTTCGCTGTTCGCCCTGGTTCCCTGGCGAAAACAACGGGGGCCTTGTTTAACCGGGCGACGCCCCAGCCGGCATGAAATTTTGTCATGTTGTACCATCATTCTATATTTTGGTTTAACCAATAAGAATACAATTTGGTCGGCTAAATCCCAAATTGCCAGCCCATCCTCGTTCATTCAGTATCAAAGTAGATACCCAACAGGGTGCACCACGAGAAGGTGAGGATTGGACATTAGGTCAGAAGCCCTGGTCGGTTCTCTGCATTCCTTTAAAGGCTATGTGGAGGTCTCCTCTCAGTTATACAGCTTTGACCCTTAAGCACCCCTTATATTAAGGTTGTTGTTGTTGTTATTGTTGTCTTGTCCTTTGAAGAGTCTTAGATGTTTCCGTGTGCTCCTTGTACTGCTTTGGCTATGTCAATGATTTTGTTTGTACAGAGCTGTTGTTTAGGATTAGAATCTATTTCTTGCAAGGCTGCTGTAATTGCTGGACAGGTAAAGATGTGAGCTGGTGTCAGTTCAGTATTGGGGCAGTTGTTGCAGTTTCTATATGTTCTTGTATCATCTGTATTGATCTTCATTCCTCTGTAATGTCCTGTTCATAGTCTTGCTATCTTGGTGGAGGTCTTTCTGTCAGCACTGATTTTGGGAAATTGATGTTGTATCACTGATTTCAGTGGAATTAGTTCAGATCTTGCTAGTGCATTGGCATCAGCCAATGCACTTGCAAAAGTGAGTTTCTTGGTTGAGTTCTCTGGCCTCTTTTGCTAATTTATCAGCTGCTTCATTGTAATCAATGTCTACATGAGCAGGAAAGAGTTTATGGATGTCTTGTGTGAGCTTGGTATTGCCATTTTTGATTGCCTCCATAGCTGATCTTGAGTCACTGTAAATTATAATTCCTTCAAATTTTTGAGATGATGATAATTTTAAGTAGACTTCAAGTGCTTTATTTATTGTGTAGAGTTTGCTGGTAAAATTGGAAGCGATTCTCCCAGATCCAACTTTTATTGAAAGTTTTTCACCTTTCGGAAGTAGAAGGAGAACACCAGCACCTCCATTAATCATATTGGTGTCTGACGATTCATCGGTATAACAAATAACCTGTTTGGAGGATGAAAGAAGGTTGATAGTATTTAGGCCTTTTTTCTTTGAGCATTCTTTTGGTTCTTTTTTTGTACAGAGTTTGGTAAGGTTTATATTTATGGAGGTATTTGAAGGACTGGAAAATAGAGGTTCTTCATTTATGTGGGCATTTAGCTGATCAAGACCTATTTCCTTCCTGATAGTGTCATCATATTGTAAAGTTGATGATCTGTGGAGTCTGCATTTTTGATTCCAGTGTTCATAAGTTTTTAGGGAGATATGATCGCTTCTGATATTATTTATGAATTTTATGGTGGCAAATTTTCGTCTGTCCTCCAGCAGGTCAAGCCCACATTCCTGTTGGGCTCTGATGTTGTTAGTGGATGAGACTACACCAATGATAATCTTGGATGCTTTTGCTTGTATTTTGTCTAATTTTTTTCTTTACTGATGAGGCCGAAGGTGACCAGATAGGTGCTTCATATTCCATTATTGGCCTTATTAGTGTAGTGTAAGTAGTTTTGAGGATTTTTGGCTTTGCACCCTAATTTGTTCCACAAAGCCTTTTCAGTATATTTAATTTTTTTAGAGTTCTGTTGGAAGTGTTAGAAATGTGTTGTGCGAAACGTAATTCCTGATCAAGCGAAATACCAAGGTATTTTGGATTTATGACTTTTTCAATTAGCTTGTTGTTGATCATGACTTTGGGATTGTAGGAATGTCTATTTTTCCTGTCTGTACTAAAGGTGATTAGTTTTGTTTTGTCAAGTTCGATTTTTAGCACTAGTGTGCCAGATAGCTATATCATCTGCATAGCAAGTTACTTTAGTGTCTTCTGTAAGGTACAGATGAATGTTATTGACATATAGAAGAAATAGTAAGTGACTGAGTAGTGATCCCTGGGGAATATCAGCCCATGTTCTCCACTCTCTTGATATTGCTGCATTGATTCTGACTTGGATCTTTCTTCCTCTAATGAAATCGGCAATCCAGATTAAAGCGTTTCCTCTAATTACAATATCATGTACTGTTTGTATTAATTTTTTGATCCAAACACGATCGAAAGCAGCAGTCATATCAAGGAATATGGCAATTGTCTTTTTTGTGGGGTTTTCCTGAAATGAGTCTATTTTTGTTTGGCAGAAGTGGGATAACTGATCTGTTGTCAAATGATGGGTTCTGTAGGCAGTTTGGTAGTAATTAATTTTCTTATTTTTTGTCGGCCAGTGCATGAACCTGGAGTGTATGATTCTTTCAGTAATTTTACAGAGTATGCTAGTTAATGCAATAGGTCTATAGCTTTGACATTCTGCAGCATTTTTGTCAGGTCTCAGGATGGGTACAATAACTGATTTTTTCCATTCTTATGGAAGTTTGCCTGTTCATCAAGAAGTATTGAGAATGTTCAGAAGTTGTTCTTTGGCATTTTTGCCAAGGTGTTTGACCACATGACCAAAGATAAGATCATTACCAGGAGATTTATTAGGTGCAGTTTTCTCGATTGATGAATTCAGTTCACTTTAGTGTAAATTCTTCGGAGAACATGTCATTAGTTTGGTTTGTTTTAGTATTGTTTTAGTATTTTACTTGTGAGTTTATTGAGGGTCTTGTTCTCTCTCTGTTATGCTGAAGTTTGGAGTTGTTTGAATAGGTTTTTGCCAGTGTGTTTGCAATTTCTTGATCTGTAATAGCTTGTTTCCCAGCATTTTTGATGAAGTTTGTTTTCTGTTGGTTCTCCTTTTTGATATTGTTATCTAAGATTCTAATAATGTTCCAGTGTTGGCTGTCTTTTCTTGGATCCAGGGTACTGCAAATCTCTGCCCATTTCTCTTGTTTGCACTTCCAAATTTGCTGTTCTATTTTCTTTGTTCATCATCATCATCATCATCAATTTCCTGCCATGTACCCTCAAGGGGTGTACAGGATATGACAGTACTACATGAAAAAATTACATCATTACTAACTTCCTATCTACAATTTTCCTCCAAATCAGTCTGTTACTTGTCAAGACTCCAAAATTATCAGATCTTATATTTCTATCGTCTAAGGCACTTGTACCGTATCAATCCACCTGTATTTTGGTCTTCTTCGGGGTCATTTTGCTGCCAACCTGACAGAGAACACTTGTTTTGCTAATCTTTCTTTGCCCATTCTGCTTAAGTGACCATACCACCTGAGATTATCTCTGCTAACGCATTCGTGGCTGCTGACAATGTCAAGTTCTTTCCTAATATCCTCGTTTTTAATATGATATTGCCATTGATGGCATCTGTTCACACCTATAATCTTTCTCAGGACTCTCATGTCTGCGGTCTCTAGTCTTTGGTCAAGTGTTTTACTTCTGACCCAGCTCTCAGATCCATAAGTTAAAACTGGTTTGAAAACTGTCTTGTATACAGCTAATTTAGTATTCCGACTAATTTCTCTCTTATTCCATATGAATTTATTCAACTGACTTCCCACCATACCAGCTTTGCTGATTCTGTTGTCTATTTCTATATTTAATTTACCATTTTCACTAAAAATTGTGCCTAAGTACCTGAAATGTTTTACTTGTTCCACAGGTTCTCCATTCACAACACAGTTGACATTTTCAATGATTCTGCCTATTTTCATTGTCTTTGTCTTTTTATTGCTGAACTTCATACCATATCTATTACAACAGTTATTCAATTTAGTCAGAGAATCTTGCAGAATTGTAGCGGATTTATTTAGAAGTATAACATCATCCGCATAAAGCAAAGAGCTGACATTAACATCTCCAATTTTGATATCATGTTTAATACCACTTTCCTTCATAATGTGATCCATATAGATAATGAATAACAGAGGGAATAATGTACATCCTTGTCTCACGCCAGATTTAACATTAAACCATCTTCCTGTACTTAATTCAGTTCTAACTGCTGACTTACAACTCAAATAAAGACTAAGTATTGCTTGATATAATGCCCCATTGACACCATATAACTGTAGCGTATTGAATACCTTCTTTCTTGGCACCGTGTCATATGCCTTTTCCAGATCGACAAAACTTAAATACAGATCTTTGTTATATTCCCATGCTTTCTCGACTATTTGTCGTAAAGTGAAGATCTGATCCTGACATTTTCTATTTGGCCTGAATCCAGCTTGTTCTTCACCCAGCTTTTCTTCCACAATTCTTCTCAATCGTTTCTCAAGTATACTTGCATAGATCTTGCCACGAACACTTGGTAGGTAAATACCTCTGTAATTCTCACATTCAGTTTTATTTCCCTTCTTATATATGGGTACTATGAGAGCTCTACTCCAATCATCGGGAATTCGTCCCTCTATCCAGGCTTTCTGAACTATGCAGTGCTGCAACTGTAAGAATTTTATACCACCATACTTCAGCATTTCTGGTCGAATATCATCTACTCCTGCTGCCTTTCCACATTTCAAGCCTTGGATGGCTTTTTCTACTCAAAGTAAGGATATGTATTCCTGACTGCATGCCTGGTTAGTGTTTTTTACCACTGTGCTGTCAACTGCTTGTTTCATTTAGCAGTTTTTCAAAGTAATTACTCCATACTTCAAGGATATCTTTTTCTCCCGTTTTCATGTCACCTTTATCATCTCTAACTCCTTTTACAGCACTCTTTCCTCCATTCCTAAGCTTCTTCAACAACCTCTAGAATATTTTACCACCTTCTTGATATTTATTTTCTATATTCTTGCCAAAGTCCTCCCATGACTTTTGTTTAGCTAGTTTTACACAGTGTTTAGCATTCTTGCATTTGTCTCTGTATTCTCTAAGAGCACAAGTTGACTTATTTGCCAGGAACTTTTGATATGCTTTCTTATTTTCCTTCACTGCCTCTTTAACTTCCTGTGTCCACCAGGGAGTTCTGATTTTTTTATCCTTGCAGACGACCTCACCACATGCCTCTCTGGCATACTCAATCAATGTTTTCTTCAGAGTTTGCCACTGAATCTCCAAGGTTTGATTCCTGTTCTCAAACGCTTTCATTTTTTCTTCAATAATCTTTGTGTATTTTAGTCTACAGTTCACGTCTGAGAGCTGCTCAACTTTTATTCGCTTTAAAACTTTCTTAATTGTTATTCTTTTCAATATGAAATTCAATTTTATCCTACTCAAGACTATATAGTAATCACTTCGAATTTCAAATCCTCTGTACACTCTGGTGTCCTGCACCAGGGAGAAAACATCACTATCAACAATAACATAGTCAGTGAGACTTTTTTTATTCCTTGCCTCTTCTCTCCATGTGAATTTGTGCACATTTTTATGTTGGAACATGGTGTTAGTAATAACCAGTCCATGATCTGAGCAGAGATTCAATAAGTATTTGCCATTATTGTTAGCTTTGCTCTTTTCTCCAAATTTTCCCAATAAAGTTTTGTATATCTGACAATCATTTCCTACTCTGCTAATTATATCCTCAACAAGGACCAACGTTTCCTTTTTCATTGTGTCAGTTGCTTTCTCTAAAGCATCAAAAAATTCCTCCACTTCTATCTTAGCAGAACCTTCTGTGGAACAATAGGCACAAATAAGTCTCATTGTCCAATTCCCCATTCTGATATTTGCCCACCCTCTACTTGAGACTGCCTGCCATTCAAGAAGATAAGCCTCGTATTTTGTGTTGAATACTATGGCTACTCCTTCTTTTCCTTGATTGTCATTGCCTGAATATAACATTTTGTATTTATTGCTTAGAAAAATCTCACCAGTTTTTGTCTTTTTTGTTTCAGTCACCCCTATTATGTCGATCTGGGACTTATCTAATTCCTCAGCTAGCTCCATTTCTTTGCCATTCGGGCTTCTTATGTTGATAGTACCGATCTTTAACTCTGGTGATGTTGAGTTCGGGTTTGTTTTCAGATTTGTTCCAGTAGCTGACTTTTTGCTGTTTGCCCTGGTTCCCTGGTGAAAACAACGGGGGCCTTGTTTAACCGGGCGACGCCCCAGCTGGCATGAAATTTTTCCGCTTGCCTCTTGGTATTGATGCTTTGGCAGCTTTACTGATGTGTGAAGTAAGGATTTGTAATATTCTGTCGAGGTTTCCAGAAACAGGTTCATCTTGACAGAGCTCTCCAAGGTTTGAGCAAACCTTGTCCAGTCGGCTTTTCTGAATTTCCATGCCCTTTTGATTTGCTGTTCTTGATCAATCTTGAAGTTTAGTGTTGTTATTATGGGTCACTGATGGCATTTCCCAAAATTTTCCATTGTGCACTTGATGCAATGCTATTATTAATAGCTGTGATGTCAATAGCAGATTCAATTTCCTTAGTTTTAGAGAGATAGGTGCGCTGTCCATTGTTAATTGTTGTGAGTTCCAAATCTGTAGAGGTCTTCCAATTGTTGACCTTTATTGTCTAAATCGGGGGAGAGCCCCACGTTGGGCTTTTTGCATTTAGTTCGCCAAGTATAATGGTTGTAGTTGGAGATTCACTTAGCTTTTCAATGATGTATGTATCAATATTTGTATTATCAGGGTGGTAGACGTTTGTGATTGAAATAGAATGGTTTGGTAGGTGTATTTCAACAGCTTGATCTTCCTTCGAACTGTTATTATTTAAATATTGATTTATGGTGATTTCTTTGAATTTGATTACTGGGGTCTTCAAAAGTATAGCAAGCCCACCACCTTCTCTTTTCTCTCTACCCTTCCTAAGAACTGTGTATCCTTTAATGCTGAAATTCAGATTTTTGTTCAGTTTTGTTTCTTGTAGACAAGCTATATAGATATTGTTTTTGTAAAGCATGTATTTAAATTCATCCATTTTTCCTCTGGGTACCATTGATATTGAGTTGCAAAATGTTAATATGAGTTCTCGTAGCATATTTATCATCAGGATCCCTGACTGCAGCCCCGGACACATCGACTGCCCCGGACGCAATAGCATTGTTTGATATCTGTCTATGACTCTTCATCAGAAAATTGCATGCCATTGCCATGTTAGTCACCTTGAAATCAGACCATAAGAAATTTGGTCAAAAGCTTCAAGTGTCCTGGGGTGGGGGGGACTTCTTCCCTTTATATTAAGGTAAAAAGTGCATAAGAGAAATAAATATCCTTCATCCTCCATCTTGGAAGCAGTTCGCTACCCTCTTTCACATTTGTATCATGCACAAAATGAAATTGTGGATCTCAGATTTACATATCTATTTTGTTGATAGTGATGTTTTCTCTCTGATGCAGAACACCAGAGTGTACAGAAGATTTGAAATTGGAAGTGATCACTATTTAGTCTTGAGCAGGATAAAATTGAATTTCATACTGAAAAGAATAACATGTACGAAAGTTTTAAAGTGAATAAAAGTTGAGCAGCTCTCAGATGTGAACTGTAGACTAAAATACACAAAAATTATTGAAGAAAAAATGAAAGAGTTTAAGAACAGGAATCAAACCTTAGAGTTCCAGTGACAAACCTTTAAGAAAGCCCTGATTGATTCAGCTAGAGAGGCATGTGGTGAAGTTGTCTGCAAGGATAGAAAAATTACAACTCCGTGGTGGACACAGGAAGTTAAAGAGGCAGTGAAGGAAAAGAAGAAAGCATATCAAAAGTTTTTGGCAAATTAGTCAACTTGCACTCTTAGAGAATACAGAGACAAATGCAAGAATGCTAGACACTGTGTAAAACTAGCTAAACAAAAGTCATAGGAAGACTTTGGCAAGAACAGAAAATAAATATCAAGAAGATGGCAAAATATTCTGGAGGTTCTTGAAAGAAGCTTAGGAATGGTAAAAGTGCTGTAAAAGGAATTAGAGATGATAAAGGTGACATGAAAATGGGAGAAAAAGATATCCTTGAAGTATGGAGTAATTACTTTGAAAAACTGCTAAATGAAACAAGCAGTGATGACAGCACAGTGGTAAAAAACACTAACCAGGCATGCAGTCGGGAATACATATCCATACTTGAAGTAGAAAAAACCATTCAAAGGCTTGAAATGTGGAAAGGCAGCAGGAGCAGATGATATTCGATCCGAAATGCTGAAGTAAGGTGGTATAAAAGTTACATTGGCTGCACTGCATAGTTCAGAAAGCCTGGACTGAGGGACGAATTCCCGATGATTGGAGTAGAGCTCTCATAGTACCCATATATAAAAAGGGAAATAAAACTGAATGTGGGAATTACAGAGGTATTTCCCTACTGAGTGTTCCTGGCAAGATCTATGCAAGTATACTTGAGAAACAGTTGAGAAGAATTGTGGAAGAAAAGTTGGGTGAAGAACAAGCTGGATTCAGGCCAAATAGAAAATGTTTTTTCTATTTGGAAATTATCAGATCTTATATGTCTATCTTCTAAGGCACTTTTTACTGTATCGATCCACCTATATCTTGGTCTTCCTCTGGGTCTTTTTCCTGCCAACCTGGCAGAAAACACTTGTTTTGCTAATCTTTCCTGTCCCATTCTGTTTAGGTGCCATACCACCTGAGATGAGCTCGCCTAACACATTCCTGGATGCTAACAGGTTCAAGTTCGTTCCTAATATCCTCGTTTTTAATATGATATTGCCATTGATGCCATCTGTTCATACCTCTAATCTTTTTCGGGAATCTCATATCTGTGGTCTCCAGTCTACGGTCAAGTGTTTTATTTCTAACCCAGCTCTCAGATCCATTAAGTTAAAATTGGTTTGAACACACTGTCTTGTATGTAGCTAACTTAGTGTTTTGACTAAGTTCTCTTTTATTCCACATAAATTTATTCAGTTAACTTTCTACCATACCAGCTTTGTTGATTCTATTATCCATTTCCATATTTAATTTACCATCTTCACTTAAAATCGTGCCTAAGTAACTGAAATGTTTTACTTGTTCTATAGGTTCTCCATTCACAATGCAGTTGATGTTTTCAATGTTTCTGCCTATTTTCATTGTCTGACTTGTTATTGCTGACCTCTTCATACCATGTCTATTGCAATGGATATTCAATTAGTCAGGGAATCTTGCACACCTGCGCTGGATTTATTTATGCATAGAAGTATAACATCATCTCTTCAGCTCTTTACTGCATAAAGTAAAGAGCTGAAATTCAGAACAATAGAGATTAACATCTCCAATTATGATATCAGGTTTAATACCACTTTCCTTCATAAATTGATCCATATAGATAATGAATAATAAAGGGGGATAATATACATCCTTGTCTGACACCAGATTTATATTAAACCATCTTCCTGTACTTCCTTCAATTCTTTTTGCTGACTTATAACTCAAACAGAGACTAATTATTGCTTGATATAATGCTTCACTGACACCATGCAGCTGGAGTGTTTTGAATAGCTTTTCTCTTGGCACCTTGTTATATGCCTTTTCCAGATCTACAAAACTTAAATTAAGATTGTAAGTAGAGGTTTCTGTGGTTTAGAAGTTCATTGGTTTTTATTGCATTGTGTTGGAATTCTAAGCATGTTTGCAGCTTCTTTAAATTTCCTTATGTAACAGTTTTTTTCTATATAAGACATGTTTGTTTTCTGCCAGAGTACATTGTGGCCGGTGGAAGTGGTATGGAAAGCTACACCAGATTTGTGTTCTCTTCTGTTTTGTACATCCTTTTGGGGTTTGTTTATGCGTATTTCCCAAGATCTTCATGTCTGTCCTACATAGCAGATGCCGCAAGAACAATAAATTTTATAAATACCTGGCTTTTTTAAAGGATGATGTGGAGGTTTTGGGGGATATAGAATTCTTGGAATTTTTTCCAGCGGCAGAAAGGCTACTGTGATGTTATGTTTGTTTAGTAATTTAGCCATCTTGTCTGTAATATTCTTGATATATGGAAGCATGATGGCGTTTTTGAAATCTTGTTTCTGCGGGATGCTTGTAGGAGGTGGAGGTGTGTGGAGGATTTTTTTAATAGTCTTGGGTTCATAACTTGTTTTTTTTTTTTTTTTTTTTTTGAGGATCTATGTTAAATATTCCAATTCTTCATTTCTCTGTGCCGGAAATATTATAAGCTCTGGCCCTCAGAGTTTTTATTAGACCTATTTGGTGGTGTGAGGCCGCATTAAGAAATCTTCCTGTGTTGGTAGGTTTTCTATATATTGAGAAAGAAAGTTTATTTTCTTTTTCATTGACTTCTAATAGGATGTGAAGAAAAGGAAGTTTTCTAAGTTCTTCTAGTTCTAAAGTAAATTTTATATTCTTATGTAAATTATTCAGGTAATTTTTGAAAGCAATGAGTTCATCTGTTGTTCCTGGCCAAATGATGAAAATGTCGTCTACATAGCGTAGCCAAACTTTTGGTTTTTTATGATAATCGATTAAAGCATTATTTTCAAAATGTTCCATAAATAGGTTAGCTAAAGGCAGAGAGAGGGAAGAGCCCATAGCCAATCCTTCTTTTTGTTCCCAAAATTTGTCTTGATACATGAAAAAAGTATTATTTATACAATGTTTATAAAGATCTACGATGTCCGGAGGAAAAGAAGTCTTCAAGGAGATTCACAGTTTTGTTTCTTGGAACATTTGTAAATAGGCTGACAAATGTCAAAACTTGCTAAGATGTCTGAAGGGCCAATGTAAATATCTTTTACCTTCTCAATAAAATGTGTACTGTTCTTGATGAAAGAAGATGTTTTTCCTGTGTGAGAAACATCTTCTTTCATGTTAAAATCATGTTAGTGAGATGTTTTGTTAAATTAGAGGTCGGAGAGTCTCTTACATCCACTATCGGTCTTAAGGGAATACCTATCTTATGTATTTTTGGTACACAATAAATTCTTAGAACTAATGGTTGTTTTGATTGTAGAGTCCTTTTAAGTTCTTCAGTCCAATTAGGCATCTTTTTAATTAGATCATTGGTTTTATTATGAGCACGCTATGTGGGATCTCTGTCTAAAGGTCTATAGGTATTAGAATCTTCAAGAAGAGTTTTCATTTTATTGTTATAATCTTCAGAGTTCAAAACTACTGTTGCATTTCCTTTATCTGCTTTGATGATAACGATATTTTTGTCTGATTTTAGTTCTTTGAGGAATGTGTATTCTGTGTAAGGAAGGTTCCTTTGAGGTAATTTGCTTTGCAATAGTAAAGCTGTGCTCTGTATGCTGATGAGATCTGATGTATCACCAGGTAAATTTCTTATTCCTTTTTCTGTTTGAACGATTATGTCAATTTTTGCTAGGAAACGTGGTGTTAAGGCAAAGTTGAAACCTTTCGTGAGTAGATTTTTTTCGGCTCTTGATAGGACTCTTGAAGAAAGGTTAATAACTACTTTGGAATAATCTAGGTGTTTTTGTTTTTCATGAAGAAGTAACATTAAATTTTTTGATTAAAGTGCTTCTTCCGATCAGAAATTGCTGCAGCTTTGTTTTATGTGATGATATCTATGTTGTTCCACAGGTTGGACAGAAGAGATGTGGCTAACTCATCATGTAGAGAAAATGTATCTCAGCTAATTTGTGCTAATTCTGATCAAATGGCTGAAATTCTTTCTCTCAGAATCGCTAGTCCATTGTTCGATAAATTCTGTTAGCTTTATTTGTATGGAACGCATACAAATTTGATTTGGATGAACTTAGGTATGATATCATTATCTCTGCATCGGATTAAGAATATAAGACGGCTTTTGAAATTCAGATGTTTAATACGTAATTTCTCTAGTTGCGTAACTTTATACCAAAAGCATCACTGTGAGCATTAATTGCAAGTGGAGTTTTCTGTGGTTTAGAAGTTAATAAAGCATATTCCGGTAATTGGATCACATTTTTTTTTTTATTGAGCTAAAAGCACAATAAAGAAATAAAACCCAATAAGTTTCGTAAGTCGTTTCACTTGCACATCTTCAGGAGTAAAAGGTAACTGAAAGTTAAAACAACAAAAAAAAATTAATAGTTCATACTATACAGTTGTAGCCATTTGACTGTTTATATTAATGAATGTCTAGTTTTGAACTCTGAAGATTATAACAATAAAATGAAAACTCTTC
Organism: Typopeltis vanoorti; assembly: GCF_054136105.1. Classification (NCBI taxonomy): domain Eukaryota; kingdom Metazoa; phylum Arthropoda; class Arachnida; order Uropygi; family Thelyphonidae; genus Typopeltis; species Typopeltis vanoorti. The sequence goes on along the minus strand of NC_143563.1, from coordinate 119,012,103 downwards.
TTGAAGATTCTAATACCTATAGACCTTTAGACAGAGATCCCACATGGCGTGCTCACAATAAAACCAATGATCTAATTAAAAAGATGCCTAATTGGACTGAAGAACTTAAAAGGACTCTACAATCAAAACACCCATTAGTTCCAAGAATTTATTGTGTACCAAAATTACATAAGATAGGTATTCCCTTAAGACCGATAGTGGATGGAAGAGACTCTCCGACCTCTAATTTAGCAAAACATCTCACTTACATGATTTTACCTCACACAGGAAAAACATCTTCTTTCATCAAGAACAGTACACATTTTATTGAGAAGGTAAAAGATATTTACATTGGACCTTCAGACATCTTAGCAAGTTTGGACGTTTGTCAGCCTATTTACAAATGTTCCAAGAAACAAAACTATGAATCTCCTTGAAGACCTCTTTCCTCCGGACATCGTAGATCTTTATAAACATTGTATAAATAATACTTTTTTCATGTATCAAGACAAATTTTGGGAACAAAAAGAAGGATTGGCTATGGGCTCTTCCCTCTCTCTGGCTTTAGCTAACCTATTTATGGAACATTTTGAAAATAATGCTTTAATCAATTATCATAAAAAACCAAAAATTTGGCTACGCTATGTACACGACATTTTCATCATTTGACCAGGAACAACAGATGAACTCATTGCTTTCAAAAATTACCTGAATAATTTACATAAGAATATAAAATTTACTTTAGAACAAGAAGAACTTAAAAAACTTCCTTTTCTTTACATCCTATTAGAAGTCAATGAAAAGATAATAAACTTTCTTTCTCAATATATAGAAAACCACCAACACAGGAAGATTTCTTAATGCGGCCTCACACCACCATCCTTTGCAAAAAATAGGTCTAATAAAAACCCTGAGGGCCAGAGCTTATAATATTTCCAGCACAGAGAAATGAAGAATTGGAATATTTAACACAGATCCTCAAAAAAAATGGTTATGTACCCAAGACTATCAAAAAAATCCTCCACACACCTGCCACAAGCATCCCACAGAAACAAGATTTCAAAAACACCATCATGCTTCCATATTTCAAGAATGTTACAGACAATATGGCTAAATTACTAAACAAACATAACATCAAAGTAGCCTTTCTGCCGCTGGAAAAAATTTCAAGAATTCTATATCCCCTGAAATCTCCACATCATCCTTTAAAAAAGCCAGGTATTTATAAAATTTATTGTTCTTGCGGCATCTGCTATGTAGGACATATAGGAAGATCTGGGGAAATACGCATGAACGAACACCAAAAGGATGTACAAAACAGAAGAGAACACAAATCAGGTCTAGCTTTCCATACCACTTCCACTGGCCATAATGTACTCTGACAGAAAACAAAGATGTCTTATATAGAAAAAACTGTTACATAAGGAAATTTAAAGAAGCTGCAAACATGCTTAGAAGTCCAACACAACGCAATAAAAACCAAGGCTTAATTCTACACCAAGTTTGGTCAGCTTTGATAAAAAAAATATACTTCAGTCAGACCTCGGATATTATGATCGTGAGCAACAGAATGTGGCATCATCCAGCATTGTTTAAACTTAGCACTGCTTTGAATCTGCATTCTGATTTTTTAATTTTATAAACAGTCAGACGGCTATAACTGTATAGTGTGAACTATTAATTTCTTTATTGTGCTTTTAGCTTCTTTGTTATATTCCAATGATTTTTCAACTATCTGTTGTAAAGTAAAACTCTGATCCTGGCAGCCTCTGTTTGGCCTGAATCCAGCTGGTTCTTCACCAAGCTTACCTTCCACAACCATATCTCAAGTATACTTGCATAAATCTTACCAGGAACACTCAGTAGGGAAATACATCTGTAATTCTCACATTCAGTTTTATTTCCGTTTTTTTTTTTTTTTTTTTTTTTTTTAATATGGTATTTTGAGAGCTCTACTCCAATCATCTAGAATTCGTCCCTCTGTCCAGTCCTTCTGGACAGAGGGGTGAATATTGAAAAATATGGTTTTTCTTTTGATATTTTTCTGCATATAATATATTTTTAACATAATACCATATGATAATTAAAGCGCATCATCTCATTTTTTTTCTTGAAAAATGATGTCACTTTCTTTAGTTATCACGTTATTTACAAATCACTGAAGAACTTGACTATGCACAGCTAATCTCCAAATAATAACATCATGAACACTGAGGTCCTGCTGCATTATATTGTTAAAAGAAAATATATCTAAGTGGTTTATTTTCTACCTTTAGGTGTGGTGATGCCGTTCAGCATTTTAAGGTGCTTCGTGATACTCAAGGGAAATTTTTTCTTTGGGTTGTTAAGTTCAATTCACTTAATGAACTGGTTGAATATCATCGTTCTGCATCTGTGAGTCGTTCTCAAGATATCAAGTTGAAAGACATGCATCCTGAAGAGGTAAGCTTCTTTGTTTTTTCAAGCTTTGTTTGTACTAAAGCAATATTACACTTGCTTAAATTTACCTGCATTGAGTGTATTGTATGTTTTGGTGTGATTCTTAATAATTTCTTTTTTTATCTTTGAATGTGTTAGTTATCTACACCTGATTTTGTTCAGCAATTTCGTATAATTATAGTTAACTCCATTATAGTATTGCACTTGTATTGTGCAAAGTCTTTGATATTAGCTCTGTATTATGAACAACAATAGGAGACTCAGATATTTTCTATAGAGAGCTGTGATTATTAGTAGTTTATGCTCCAAAATTCTTTGTTTACTTTTGTGAAAGTAGGTGCATTTATATTTGAATTTTCATAACTTTATTGAAAATGATACAATGCATAACAGAAAAAACAAAGTTGATATGTTAAACTATTTGAATAAATAAATGTGTGTGTGTGTGCACATGTGCGCGTGCGTACATGCATAAATACTGTTACAATTTCTGTACCCCTCCCCTGCTCAGCCAACATTTGTGTGTTTATCAGTAGAGAGAGTTGTCTAGCTGTACAGGTTAACATGCTGTACGAAGATTATGATAACCATGTAGCTATAATAGCACTTCTCCAGGTTGGAATGCAGACACTAGGATGTGTGCATATCAGACTATTAACTGTTATAGCAATACAGAAGACATATCTGACCACACTGCATTAGGAAACAACAGCTTGTGAGGACTGTGAAGGCATGCCTCCACCATAATCCTGTTAGAATGCAGAAGGTAATTTTGTGAGAGATGAGTGTTTGATACAGAACCATGTCACATGTACTAACTGATGACCTGGAGGTGACAGCCTATCGTCATTCTGCTGGATACTTCCTAACACCACAACTTATGCAGCAGAGGGTGATAAAATCAAAGGCACTTCTCCAGCAGCATGCGAACAACAGACACAGAGAATCTTCTTCACAGATGAAGATTTTCTCCACTGAAGAGTTATTTAACTGCCAAAGCGATCAGGTATTTGCTCCAGATGGTCACAAAGTAGCGGCATGGTACCCAGGATTCAGAGAGGTCATCCTCTTGCATCAGTCATGGTTTGGTGGGAGGTGACGTATCTGGGGGTATCCAAGTTGCATTTCTGCAAGAAGGGGGGGGTCCAAACTTCTACCAAAGTGTATCAAGACTGTGCCTGGAACCTGTGGTACAGCACCTTGTTTCACAATAAGTAGTAGACCTTCCAACAGGACTCAGCCCCTGCACACAAGGCAAGGACCACACAACAGTAGTTGAAGGCGAATGTGCCAAACCACATATCACCATCCGATTGGCCATCTGGAAGTCCAAATCTGAATCCAATGAACTTCAAATTGCGGTCAGAGCTTGAGAGAATATCCTGCAAGAAATCGACACCCCAACATCGCCAGCTTGAAGGTGGATTTGGAGCAAGTATAGTCCGGCCACAGAAGCGAGAGCTCTCTTTGGCAGACTGCCAAGAAGAGTCATTTCATGTTGAAGGGGAGAAAGAAATAAGGCAATGAATGAATTGGTCAACAGCACGCAAAAGCACATGATTTATACGTAAAATTTTCCAACTGTTAAACAAGAAAAATAGTTCATCATCATTAAATTTCTGCCATGTACCCTCAGGAGGTATACAGGATATGATAATACTACATGAAAAATTTACATCATTACTAACTTCCTATCTACAATTTTCCTCTGGATCAGTCTTTTACTTTTCAAGACTCCAATATTATCAGATCTTATATTTCTGTCGTCTAAGGCACTTTGTACCATTTCATATCAATCCACCTATATCTTGGTCTTCCTCTGGGACGTTTTCCTGCCAACCTGGCAGAGAACACTTGTTTTGCTAATCTTTCTTCGCCCATTCTGTTTAAATGACCATACCACCTCAGATTAGCTATGCTAACACATTCCTGGAATGCTTACAATGTCAAGTTCTTTTCTAATATCATCGTTTTTAATATGATATTGCTATTGATGCCATCTGTTCATACCTCTGATCTTTCTCGGGATTCTCATATCTGCGGTCTCTATTCTTTGGTCTAGTGTTTTACTTCTGACCCAGCTATCAGATCCATAAGTTAAAACTGGTTTGAACACTGTCTTGTATACAGCTAATTTAGTGATCCGACTAATTTCTCTCTTATTCCATATGAATTTATTCAATTGACTTCCTACCATACTAGCTTTCTGATTCTGTTGTCTATTTCCATATTCAATTTACCATCTTCACTAAAAATCGTGCCTAAGTAGGTGAAATGTTTTACTTGTTCCACAGGTTCTCCATTTTCAACGATTTTGCCTAATTTCATTGTCTTTGTCTTTTTATTGCTGACCTTCATACCATATCTATTACAACAGTTATTCAATTTAGTCAGGGAATCTTGCAGACTTGTAATGGATTTATTGATAAGTATAACATCGTCCGCATAAAGCAAAGAGCTGACATCAACATCTCCAATTCTGATATCATGTTTAATACCACTTTCCTTCATAATGTGATCCATATAGATAATGAATAACAGAAGGGATAACGTACATTCTTGTCTCACACCAGATTTAACATCAAACCATCTTCCTGTACTTCCTTGAATTCTAACTGTCGACTTACAACTCAAATAAAGACTAAGTATTGCTTGATATAATTTTCCATTGACACCATATAACTGTAGCATATTGAAAAGGTTTTCTCTTGACACCTTGTCATATGCCTTTTCCAGATCAACAAAACTTAAATACATATCTTTGTTATATTCCCATGCTTTCTCAACTATTTGTCGTAAAGTGAAGTCTGATCCTGAAAGCTTCTATTTGGCCTGAATCCAGCTTGTTCTTCACCAAGCTTTTCTTCCACAATTCTTCTCAACTATTTCTCAAGTATACTAGCATAAATCTTACCAGGAACACTCTGTAGGGAAATACCTCTGTAATTCTCACATTCAGTTTTATTTCCCTTTTTATATATGGGTATTATGAGAGCTCTACTCCAATCATCGGGAATTCGTCCCTCAGTCCAGGCCTTCTGAACTATGCAGTGCAGCAACTGCAAGACTTTTATACCACTATACTTCACCATTTCTGGTCGAATATCATCTACATCTGCTGCCTTTCCACATTTTAAGCCTTTGATGGCTTTTTCTACTTCAAGTATGGATATGTATTCCTGACTGCATGCCTGGTCAGTATTTTTTATCACTGTGCTGTCATCACTGCTTGTTTCATTTAGCAGTTTCTCGAAGTAATTACTCCATACTTCAAGGATATCTTTTTCTCCCATTTTCATGTCACCTTTATCATCTCTAACTCCTTTTACAGTACTCCTTCCTCCATTTCTAAGCTTCTTCAACAACCTCTAGAATATTTTGCCATCTTGATATTTATTTTCTATGTTCTTGCCAAACTCCTCCCATGACTTTTGTTTAGCTAGTTTTACACAGTGTATAGCTTTCTTACATTTGTCTCTGTATTCTCTAAGAGCACAAGCTGACTTATTTGCCGGGAACTTTTGATATGCATTCTTCTTTTCCTTCACTGCCTCTTTAACTTCCTGTGTCCAGCATGATGTTCTGATTTTTCTATCCTTGCAGACAACCTCACCACATGCCTTTCTGACTGAATTAATCAAGGTTTTCTTCAAGGCTTGCCACTGAATCTCCACGGTTTGGTTCCTGTTCTCAAACTCTTTCATTTTTTCTTCAATATTCTTTGTGTATTTTAGTCTACAGTTCACATCTGAGAGCTGCTGCTCAACTTTTATTCGCTTTAAAACTTTCTTACATGTTATTCTTTTCAATATGAAATTCAGTTTTATCCTGCTCAAAACTAAATACTGATCAGTTTCAATTTCAAATCCTCTGTACACTCTGGTGTCCTGCACCAGAGAGAAAACATCACTATCAACAATAACATAGTCAATGAGACTTTTCTTATTTCTTGCCTCTTCTCTCCGTGTGAATTTGTGCACATTTTTATGATGGAACATGGTGTTGGTAATAACCAGTCCATGTCCTGAGCAGAAATTCAATAAGTATTTGCCATTATTATTAGCTTTGGTCTTTTCTCCAAATTTTCCCAATAAAGTTTTGTATATCTGACAATCATTTCCTACTCTGCTATTTATATCCTCAACAGGGACCAACTTTTCCTTTTTCATTGTGTCAGCTGCTTTCTCTAAATCCTCAAAAAATTCTTCCACTTCTACTTTAGTAGAACCTTCTGTTGGACCATAGGCACAAATAAGTCTCATTGTCCAGTTCCCCTTTCTGATGTTTGCCCACATCACTCTACTTGAGACTTCCTGCCATTCAAGATTAGCCTCATATTTAGTGTTGAATACAATGGCTACTCCTTCTTTTCCCTGATTGTCATTGCCTGAATATAACATTTTGTATTTATTGCTCAGAAAGATCTCACCAGATTTTGTCTTTTTTGTTTTGGTCACCCTTATTGTGTTGATCTGGTACTTATCCAATTCCTCAGCTAGCTCCATTTCTTTGCCATCTCCTTATGTTGGTAGTACTGATCTTGAACTCTGGTGATGTTGATTTGGGGTGTGTTTCAGGATTTATTCCAGTAGTTGACTTTTTGCTGTTCACCCTGGTTCCATGGTGAAAGCAATAGGGGGTCTTGTTTAACCGGGGCGATGCCCAAGCCGGCATGAAATTTTGTCACGTTGTACCATCATTTTGTATTTTGGTTTAACCCCATAAGAATACAGTTTGGTCGGCTAAATCCCAAATTGCCAGCCTATCCTTGTTCGTTCAGTATCCAGGTAGACACCCAACAGGGTGCACCACGAGAAGGTGAGAATTGGACATTAGGTCAGAATCCCTGGTCAGTTCTCCGCATTCCTTTAAAGGCTATGTGGAGGTCTTTTCTCATTTATACCGCTTTATCCTTAAGCACCCCTAGTTACCACTTTAAAAACTATAATGATCATAAAAGAGAAGTTAATTTTCCGACATGTAATAATAAACAACTCATTCCACAATACTGATTGATTACCCTATTATTTGAGTGGATTCTCCTTCTGTTGTGGCATGCACAGAAGTGTTGAATGGGCTCGTATCTGTTGGTGTACGATAGTGGGAGCACATCTGCTGAATGGTGTGCATGCCACCATCGATATGTGACTTCACAGACTTCAGACATGTATGAAGGCAAAAGGAGGACATTTCGAACATTGAGTTCTGCTATATGTGCATTATACATGAGGTTTGTTTGTGCTCAGAGCTGTAAATGATTTACTAATAGATTAAAGGTTTAAGCACTGTTCAAGTTGTAACAATATTTATGGCTAGACTAGGTGTGTATATATATATATATTTATTTATTTATTATGATTATTATTTTTGTTATTTATTTATTTATTTTTTTTTTTTTTTCACACACGAAATACAGCACACAAATCCCAACCCATACAGTGAAATCTGAATTGTTGCCAACCTTTACAGTTTTAGTTTGCAATTTTTCACTTTCCCAGTAAACAGCAGCTACTCTCGTTAAAAATTAATTCATCACACAGAAGGATTTTATTTTATTTTTTTCCAAGAAAGGCATCAATCTCCATACAAGCAAGACCAGTGTAGATTGACCTGGTCTTTAACTGAACTATTAGTTTCAAAGTGCTTGATAAGATTAGATGTAGTTTCACATTTTGTTAACCAGTGAATTGATTTTTAAATTTGTAGTACATCTTACTCTTCCTCTCTTACTTTCTTCAAATCTTCAATTATTGTTGATTCTGATATGTATATATACACGTGTGTGTGTATTCGTGCGTGTGTGCGCACGCGGAGGGATTACATAAGTTTCAAAGGCAGAAACTTTGGGAGGAGACTTCCACATAGACATTTTAAGGAATGTAGAGAAATGACTGGAGCATCTTACCCAATATCCGATCCTCACCTTGTAGCATGTTCTATATTAGTTTCTTTGAACACCGAATACAAGACAGTGTTCATCATCAATTTCCTGACATGTACCCTCAAGGGGTGTATAGGATATGATAGTACTACATGAAAAAATTACATCATTACTAACTTCCTATCTACAATTTTCCTCCAAATCAGTCTGTTACTTGTCAAGACTCCAACATTATCAGGTCTTATATTTCTATCGTCTAAGGCACTTTGTACCTTATCAATCCACCTATATCTTGGTCTTCCTTTGGGTCATTTTCCTGTCAATCTGGCAGAGAACTTTCCTCGCCCATTCTGTTTAAGCGACCATACCACTTGAGGTTAGCTCTGCTAATACATTCCTGGATGCTGACAATGTCAAGTTCTTTCCTAATATTTATGTAAATAATATATAGAAAATAAATAATAAATGATTATTTATTTTCATCCTGCATTTTGCATTTTATTAACTTTTTGTATTATTTCATGCATTGTTATATTGTCCATGCGGTTAGCTCTTCACAACCATATGCCTTGGGGAAGGAGTGTCCTAGGTTTGATTTCCGTTGACGATGTGAAGAGCTTAAGGATCTTCCTCAGCAATAGCCAAGTTAGATGGGCATGGACAGCAGGATTTTTCCCCCCCAGGGGGGGGAACCCTTCTATCCTGGGGTTTTCCCTCCTGCAAAGCAGGCAAACCGGCCCCGTGAACACGCGTTTAAACAGACATGAGATACTACCAGGAATAAGGAGTAACCAACCTATTCCATGGGATTATCGGTTACGGAAGGTTATTCTTCTTTTCAGTCATTTTCTGTTCCATTGCTGGATGAAGGCCTCCTCCAGTTCTTTCCACCTTTCGCTGTTCTTGGCAATGGTTGGCCAATTTTCCCCAACAAAATTTGACAAGTCATCACTCCACCTTCTTTTAGGATGTCCTCGTCCTCGTTTCCCTTCTTTAGGAATCCAGTTTGTTAGTATGGTGGTCCATCGCTCATCTTCTCTTCTGGATAGATGTCTGGCCCATTTCCATTTTAGTTGCTTGCGGTGACGAATGATGTCAGTGATGCGGGTCTGGCTTCTTATCCAGGTGTTTCGCTTCTTATCTTTTAATGTGATGCCTAGCATCAACTTCTCCATTTTTCTTTAAGCTGTTGTTAATTTATCTGCCAGTGCTTTTGTTAGTGACCAAGTTTCAGAACCATATGAGATGACTAGAAATATACACTGGTTAAATGTCTTCCTTTTTAAACAGAGTGGGACATCATTGTTTTGAAAAAAGCTTTTCAGTTTTCTGAATACGTTCTAGGCAAGTTGAACTCTCCTATTTATTTCCTTTTGGAGTCCACAGATTAGATCAATGAGATGACCCAAGTATGTATATGAAGAGACTCTTTCCAAGAAATTGTTTTCTATTATTTTGTTTTTTTTTTGTTACAAAATGATTAAACATGATTTTAGTTCTTTCTCTGTTTATCTTTAGACCGACTTTTCTGCTTTCATGATATAGGTCTTCTATCATTATATTAAGATCTTCTGGAGTGTTTGCAAAAATTATGATATCATCTGCATATCTTAGGTGTGTTAAGTTTCCGTTATTAATTTTTACACCAAGGTTTGTCCAGTTTATATTATTAAATATTTCTTGAAGGCTGCTGTAAAGATTTTGGATGATAGTCTTCTTGTCAGACACCTTTTTCAACTGATATTTTATTATCGGTTGAATTGTTGCTATTGCAGTGAGGTATATTGCCTGGAGGAGGTCCATATATTCTCCAAGAACTCTCTGATTCTGGATTGCTTTGATTATTGCATTATTTTTGATGGAATCAGATGCTTTTTCATAATCAGTGAAGGCTAAACAGAGAGGCAATTGGTTTTCTTCTGCTTTTTCTATTATTTGTTTTACTGCATGAATATGATCAATTGTGTTAAAGCCTTTACAGAATCCTGCTTGTTTTAGACTCATGAGTCTAGAAGAGGTGTTAACCTGTTTGTTATTACTTTTGTGAGAATTTTGTACAGATTAGAGAGAATATTAATTGCTCTATAGTTCTTTATGGAAGCTTACATGGTAAAAATGTGTAGGCCTGCACGAAAGCATAGCATACGATGATACAATGATGATTGCTATATTGAATATTGTTGTGCGTAAAGAGTCTCCTTGTCTAATGCCATTACTAATTTGTATCTCTTTACTTATTTTGCCTTGTGTTTTTATTATACAGCTAATTATCTTTTTACACGGCTTTTTTTTACACGATTTCGAAATAACATGGTTCAGAAAACAAAAACAATGATATTTTCACACGGAATATTTTGATTTAACGCGGTTCAAATGGAGCTTATTTTTGACATTTCTTTTCATTTCAGTTTTGTTAAAAAGGGTATTTCCATTATAATTATAATTATCATTTTTTAGTACAATACATATGAACTTAAACTTGAATTTTTGGGAACCCCTTCCCCTTAATGTTTTAAATATCAGGAATTACTCTACGCTACAAAATGTAGAAAAATACCAAGTAGAACTTATATAGCGAAATTACAAAAAAGTGTTGGTGTCTCTTTAAAGCAGCTAAGGGTCATCTGACTATTATTTTGCAGCAATGCTTCAGGAGATTGTATATTAAAACCATTACATTATTGATGGAACCATTTATTAAAAATGAATGGTTCCATCAATGTTTTGTTCCATAAGTTAAACACTGTTTGATGGAAAAAAATCTGAACTTTAAAGTTTTATTGATTATAGACAATGTGCCTGTCCATTCTATTTTAGAACACCCGAATGTGAAATTTTGTTTTTTCTGCCACCTAATACGACATCCTTAATACAACCACTAGACCAGGGTGTTATCGCTACCTTCAAAACTTACAAATTTTCTATTTTGGATTGCATCAGACTTGCTAAGTTGGCGTTATCATAATTGAAACCATCAACTTTAAATGCATGCTGGAAAGATACTTGGCCAGAATGTGTGAAAAAGAAAAACCCAATACCTTTGCATACAACTGAATATCCCAGTATCATCAGATTAGCACATGCAGTTGGCAGAGAAGGATTTGATGATTTTTCATCTGCAGATATTGAAGAATTGATGGCTGATAAGACTGTTAGTAATGATGAAATAATAGAAGCTGTCCTTGAGAATCTCGATGAAAAGGTTACGATGATGAAGAGATTGTACTCACTGCAGGATTAATTAAAGAAGAGCTTCAAATGGCTAGTAAACTGCAAAGTCATTTTCTTACACGATCCATTTACTGAATAAACTGAAGTGTGTAAGGTGCGATATGAAGAATTATACAAAGATCTAGTCAAAACAGGATCTCAACAGTTACGAAGCTTGTGGTAAAATAAAAATCAACCTTCAGAATTATTGGAAATTAGTGCTAATTTAGTTCCTTTAAGAAAACATTTCGCCATTGCAGTATGAACAGGACGGCCAAAGTGATGGAAGTGATTAATTCCAGTCTCACACAAAATAATGCGGCTACTGTCAGAAAGTGATACCGAATGAAAAAATAGAAGAATGGTTCCACATGTGAAAACCTGATACAAACAATAAGTTTATTTCGAATAAAACATATATATACATGTATCTTTCTTAAAGAAAATAGTGTGTCACTAATAACTATATGTGCGGGTGTATTTGGACATTTTCGACTTTCTGTTTTATTAGTGACACACTATTTTCTTTAAGAAAGATGTATATATATATATATGTTTTATTCGGAAATAAACTTATTCTTTGTATCAGATTTTCACATGTGGAACCATTCTTCTATTTTTTCATATGCACTGTATTCTTTTTTACACGATTTTTTCTGGAACCAATCTACTGTGTAAATGGAGAATTGGGTGTATTTCTTTAATTGTTTGTATTACGTTTTCTGATACTTTTCTTCTCTGCAATATTTCCATTACATCTTGAATTAATATTCTTTCAAATGCTTTTTCCAGATCTATTAAGCATATAAACAAGTTCTTATTGTATTCTATTGTTTTCTCTTTCAATTTTCTGATTATGAATATTGCATCTGTACAGATGCAATACAGGATCTATCTTCTCTGAAACCTTGTTGTTCATCTAGTAGATTAATTTCCTTTGTTATTTTATTATTTAGGATTCTTGTTAGTACTTTTAATGAAGTATTTAATAAATTTATCCTTCTATAATTTTCTATATTCTGCTTCTTCCTTCTTTTGTATATTAATAAATCACATTTGTTTCTGTATACCATAGAAATCATATTCAAGTTCTTTTGTATATGATTCCCGAAATCGATTTTTGCTTTCTATTTTCTTTTGATTAACTTTATTTCTTATTTCTTTATATTCGTTCCAGTTATCTGTTGTTTTCATTTGTATATATTTTTGATATTTTTCTTTCTTTTCTTTTCTTTTGTTAATGTTTTTATTTCTTCATTAAACCATGGCATTCATCTTCTAGATTTTGTTCTTTTTTTTTTTTTTTTACCCCTAATTCTTCTGTTGCTATTTCAGTTAGATTTGTTTTAAAAATCTTCCAATTATCTTCTGCATGTTGTTCACTGCTTAAACACTGAGTTATTATCTTGGAACTTTGGTTTTAATCTATTATAGTATAATGTTTTTATGCTTTCTTCTTTTAATAATTCCACTTTAAATTTTATTTCGACATTGTGTTGATTTTCTTTAGATTTTATTTTCACCCATTTTCTATAAAGTCTTAGTTTACATATTAACAGGTTATGATCACTTCCAATTTCTGTTGATGTTAACACACATTCAGTCAACTAACATTTTCTATTTCTGATGCTTGTATTACTTTATTACATATTATATAGTCTATTATTGATTCCTGTCCTTGTTTTTCCAAAAGTTATTTTGTGCTGTTTTTTATGCTGATGAAATGTATTCATTATTTTTAACTTATTATTTGCACAGAATTGTATCAGTGCTTCTCCCTTATTATTTATTGTTCCTTCATTAAATCTTTGCATAATTCCATTTATTGGTATATTTCCTATTATTGCATTTAATTCTTCCATTATAATTAATTTTTCATTTGGTTTTGTTTATATTATTTGTTGTAGGTCCTCATAAAAAGCCTCTGTTTTTTTCTTTTCTTCCTTCTTCTGGGGCATATACTATAATTATATTTATTTTATCTCTATATGTCTTAGATGAAGTCTTAAGCTAGATATTATCAAATATCAGAAAGTTCCAGATTTGCCATCCTTATGTTAGAAGGACTCATACAGTGCAATTTGACAGTTGAGGCAGGGTGTAGTTCTGTAATATGGCATTCAGTCAACAGGTGATACACGTGATTCAAGTTGGTATTTATGTTAAGCATGTAAATATGGAAGAGTGACTTTTTTTTTTTAAGTTTTTTTAAATATTTGGAGAATTTTTGAGATAGGTTTGGTTTTCATTTTAATTGTAGTGACACTATTTAAATTTACTATCATGGTCGTGTTTTAGAGATGAAAGAGCAGGTGGACATGCACTGAGGGGAAATACTCTTAGGTGTGTCATCCATTCAGGGAACATTCATTCTCCATATAATGTAGCCTCAACAATGACCTACATAAATGCACTGCCTCCCTCCAACACTATTATGTGTCCATGTCTTTTAGTGTTTTTTGTAATGTTTAATTCCAAAATAACATAATGTTTTTGTTATTTCTTACAGTTAACATCCCCATGCTGGATAGAAATCTGATCTATGTCAGTATTATATTTTTGCTTAAAATCACAAGGAATTAGCCCTTGAAGTGTGGCATATTCCTCCTAGGGTGCTCTGTTTGTTAATATATGTATTGATTTTAATCACATTTTGTATGTTTATTTACTTATATAATCAAGTGCCCTGCCTGGTCCACAATAATATTAATTTTTCTTTTTTCAGTTCTTGGTTCAAGCAATGTATGACTTCCAACCTCAAGAACCTGGTGAACTTGAATTTCGACGAGGAGATATCATTACAGTAATTGACCGATCTGATCAAAACTGGTGGGAAGGAGAAATTGGATCTAGGAGGGGATACTTTCCTGCTACTTACGTTGTTCCTTATCATACATAATTCTTTGAATAAGCATTAATTGTACATAATGCCCATGTTTTCAGTCCATTTTTTGAAATTAGCATAAGGTAGAGGCTCCCTTTTCCCTTCGGTATTTGAATCCTATCCCTCTTCCCCTAAAGTGTGGCTTGCCACTAATTTATCCTCCCATTTCCCATTGTTCTTTGATTTTAATTTTATATACTGTGACCTATTCAGTTATTCATATGCTCTCTCTAAGTGTGTATTAAAGTGTAACTATCACCGAAATGATCTGTAGTGGTGTGTAGGTAATGCAGATGGCGATATATCCTTGCTTCTTCCTTTCATTATGTAACATAATAAAAAACGCTTCTATAATTTTATATATATTATATGAGCTTTCAGCATGTAGCAGTAGCAAGTTTTTATTTCATACTTTTGCTCAAAAATCATGTTCTTTAATGTTGTCTTGATTGATTTGTGTCATAAAGTTCTGAATATAAAATTATATATTAAATAAATCTTGTAATAAATTGTGAGAGTACAATGTGGAAATTGCCTTTGCTCCTTAAAATGCATCAAGGTGTCCTTTTTTAATTATTATTAAAACGTAATTATCCTTTAATTTACAGATTTAGTTCATTTAGATCATATTCATTATAAAATAAAAATTATGTTTGTTATGTTAATAAAATGTTAAAATGTAGTTATAAAATTGAAGAAAGTGTGACATAGAAGTCAGCAATAAATTAAGACTTCACATATTTTACTTTTTTTTTTTTTCAGTGAAACAATGAATGAAACAGAAAATTTGTTTATCCTATTTAAAAAGAAAAAAAAAAATTAATAGTTATTCTTAACATTCCTCCACTAAAACACTTGTTTTTGTCAAATCAGTGTAAGCCTTTTTTTTGTTACTATGTAATACTAACAGCTTTTCTTATATTATATTTTTCGTCATGTTATTTAAGTCTTGTTGTTTATGGCATTTTAAAACATCAAAATATTTTTATTCTAAAATGAGAAAATCATCTTAAGTTTCATGTCCCTATTGTCCTATTACAGAAATGCATTTCATCTAAATGCCATCATTACTGTTAAGATGCCAATAAATTGCTTTAAAATTTTCAGATATTTCCTTTTGTGTTATAATAGATAATTAGCATATCTTGCTTACATGTGATTTGTAATATCATCAAGGACATTTTTCATGCTGTAGGAGCAAGCTCAAATTAATTATCAGGCAATACAGTAAATGTCATCAGCTAATCAGCTGTTGGGATTTCAAGTAGATCAGATAGTTGAGAGGAATAGAAAATATGCTTTAGGGTATTTCATTTTGTATATGACACCAGAAAAAAAGTATACTTTATCTCCTTTTATGTGACTCCAACCCATGAAAGGTTGTAAGCCTATAGTACATTAATACCATGGGTGGTTGAGAGTTAGAAACACAGAGATTATCTAACCCTTATCCCATTATATCCAAAAACAAATGATGTGGGGTTACTAAAATTCTTTTTCTTCCAATATAGAGTAAAGAAGTGAAGAATAGATCTTTGGCAATGTTTGTGAACTATTGAATAACAGACATTTCAGAGATTTGTAACAAAGAAAATGGAAGAAATTTTACATATTGAAGTCAGCTGTAGACTGTTGCAACCACAATTGTAGTTTACTACCACATGTGTTACACTGATTTATTTCTGCAGCTATGGACAGAAAAGTGAAACCTTCAGATATACCTTTGATATAGCTGAATTATTTATAACTTTGGAGGAGAAGGAATTACAGTGTTTTTTTATGAGAACTGTTTTGAAAATCAAGTAGAAAAACCGATTGTATGTACATTAGCATACTAGTTTAAATACATAACTGTTTAATAAATTATAACATCAAAACTTTCAGTTAAGTATTTTAAAAAACAATAGGAAAAATAAATATTAACCATTAACTGCTTCATCATATTCAGCATTGAGTTTTTATTTTAAATACATTTAGTTCACTCGTGCACATGCAACAGGCTATTAAGTTCTGCAATCTGTTATGTGTGAGATTGACAGTTGCATATAATATATTTGTCGTATTTCAGTTTTTAAATTATGATAAATCATTTATTACATTATATAAGGTTTATATGATTAATTTTTATTGTTGCAATATTTGTGAGAGGTAATTTAATATGAGGGAATACAGTAAAATGCCCAAGTATTTTGCTCTCTTCAAATTTAATAGTCGTTTAAATTACAAATTCGGTGCGTATGCACTGTGGTGTAGTGATGTTGTTCACGTACATGATGCAGATAAATTTGCACTTACTAGAAAGAGAAGCAGGGCTTTAGCCCCACCACTACCACCACCACACACACACACACACACGTTCTACAACCAAAGATTGAGTACTAATGCACATATCATAAGGTCAGATTACCGAAATGTTAGTGAATGAATCATTACTACATTGTGCAACTATGTTTTAACAATAAAGGAAGTCAGGTGTTTGCATTGAGGTGATAAGAAATTGTGAGAAATATTATGGGATTTGAAAATTATATATCACAAATTGTTCCTTAATATTTCTCAAGTAAATGCATTGTAGTAAAAATGAAATGTGGCAATATGAAGGAAAATAGTTACAGAACTTAGCTGTAATAAATGCTAATTGATTTTTTTCTGCAATAATTTGCCATGTAATTTGTTTTCATTAATCTGATTTCGTTATAACAAATTAGATTAAATTAAATTACATTCACTTAATTAGATTCATTATAATAGATATGACTGATGATGAAAATGTGTTTTAATTTATTCTTAGACTTCATTTAAAGGTATTCAAATAAATGAAATGTGGAGGAAAGGCAGAAGAGAAACTAGCTCCTATATGAATAATAATTGTTTGCTAGATAATTAAAAAAAAAAAAAAAGTTAACAGCATCCTCATTTCCTCAATTTACCTTTACTAGCTTCATGGGATATAATGTATCCAACGAGGTTACATTATATTCCCTTTTCTTGAATTTTCATGATGAAAATGACAAGAAGAACAGATAAAAGTTTCCCAAAAAAAGTAGCATTATGTGATGTATTGTATATATGAGCCCCTTACCTGCAATGTACGAAACACTGAAAATATTGTCAACATTTTTTTTTTAATTTAATTAACAGCATCCTCAATCTACCTTTACTAGTAGCTTCATGGGATATAATGTATCCAACAAGGTTACATTACATTCCCTTTTCTTGATTTTTTTTTTTTGAATGAAAACAAAAGAGTGGGAAGCGTGGGAAAAATTGAAAACTAAATCAACATAATAAAGTGCCTCAACTCAACTCAAGCTTCATAGCTATGTGATATGGAGATTTTGCATACAGATGCTTATCATCATGAGCAATTGCTACATACATAAAATCTTTTTTTCAAAAAAGTCTACTTTTTGTAATTGAATTTGGTAATTTCTTAAAATTATTGTCTTTATAATAAATTAATAGGAATATCTTTACTAACCTCATATTATTAATAGAAACATATTTACTTTAATAGAAAATTACTTTTAACGACTAAAAAATTTTCAGTTGAGTTTCACGATCATTCTTGTAAAAGTAGTTAAAGAGAATAAAATAATAATTTCAGATAAGTGTATCTTATGTTACATGCTGCTAACCTGAGGAGAATTGATGCAATGCTATTAGGGTCCAAAACATAAAAATAAGTAAACTATATTTTAAAAAATTATAATAATAATTAACACACAGGTGAAGAGTTAAGTTAGCTAACTTCCCAAAACTGGGTATTTTCTTTTTCCATTGAACCATGTGTCAGAAAGATATGATGTGAGAAACAAGACTGGTTTATCATACTCAAGGAATTTTGATATAATATTGTACTCTTTCTTGTAAATATTATAAAGCAATCGGTACATCTACATTAGACTTCCACATTCAAATAGTCCCCACTAGTACATTAATAAATGAATTAATTTTTTTTTAGTTTACCTGCTGTTTGTATTGGACTCTTAATGTCATTACATTATGTTTTCCTGATGCTTGTAACAGTAACATTATGTAATCTGATATGTTCTTATTTGTAATTGTTTTTCTATTATAATATTATTATTATTATTATTAATATTATGTCTGCTACTTCTCCTGGAACATTGCAACTGATTGTTAAATGCCCATCAACACTACTACTAACATACTAGATTTCAAAAAAAATTATTTTTTCCTGTAATTTTTGAGTTTATTGCATTTGAAGTACATTATGATTATAAATACGATTTTTTTTTCTCACATTGCAGACATTTTTGCTCTTTGATGTACATAACAAGATTAAACATGATGTAGTAATGTGAGTTATCCATCTGTTTTGTGAAATATGTGGAGTTTGTTTCTTCTTACAGGATAACAAAAGGTGTTTGTACTTCAATTTTCTAGCAGGTTTTTAAACTTTCTCTAGCAGAGAGATTGGTAAATGAGTGTATAGGAAGAACTGGTTATATTTACTTCTTAATAAGTTTTGTAATACATTTTTTCATAATTCTCCATGTATTATTTTTATTTCAGTACATGTTTATAAAAAATTGTTCATAATTTATTTATGTATTTATCATCATGATTTTTGGTGCCAGGATAGTTGGAAAAAGGCCCACACGATGACCAAGATCTACATGCAAACTAGAGACTTAACAAATAACAGACTAACTGGAGGGAAATTAGTAATAATGCAGACTTAATCATTTAGTGATATCATAGTATTCTGTACACCCCTTGAGGCTACATTATGAAGAATTTGATGTTGATTATCATCATCACTGCATGAGGAAATATCAGGAAATAGTAATGTATGGAGTACTGTGATGGTACCACATAATTAAGTTTGCATTACTACTAGACTGCTATCAGCATTTTCTTCCAAATTTTGGTTAATCTGCTATTTGTCAGATGTTACGCTTTGGTCTTCCTGCAGAGGTGTTTTTCCTTCCTCCTGTTAACAAACACCTGTTTTGCTGCCCTTTCTTCTTCCATTCTGATTAAGTGACCATATGGTCATTTAACAGATTCAATCACTAATCAGAGAAGAAACAGTAACACCTTAGGTTAGTTTGTCTATATTATTGAATATAATGTGATGATTATTTTATTTTATATATGATAGAATGCAAATTTTGCTAGTGCATGGATATATGTATCTAGAAATCTTCATGTGACTACAACTGCAATCCATTAGTTATTGCTTAAGAATACTATTTGAGAAACAAACACAAAAAGATTAGCATAGTGACAACAAATATGGTATCGTTGAGGATTCTGGTAATGCAACTTATTTGTGAGCACATATCCATTGTGGTTGGTGTGTTCTCATTTGCATATTTAGCTGATTATAGCTAGGAAACATTCATTAGAAAACAACCCATATTAATAGATACCTGCATTGTCTTAACACTGTGAGTGAGATCTTGCTGTCTTGTTAATGATCAAGAAGAGTTAACTGAAGAACTCCAATTTATAAAAAAAAAAAAAAAAACACCTTCGTACAAAATGACTGTAAAACATTAATTTCTAGACTGCTTGCAGACCAACAGATTCAGTATAACTCTAGTTATGAGAAGTTTCTCTTCCTGTATTGGCTCTATTTAAGAAAAAGCAGCTGAAATCCTTAAGGAGTATAAAATTAAAACAGTGTTTACTATTTCCATCAAATACCATCACTACTTTGATCTGTTAAACCTAGTGCAGCTTCTGGAATACCCAAGCGTTTACTGTCTATAGTCTAACTACAGTACCCCATACTGTGAACAGACAGACAGAGAAATCTGTTGAACAATCAGTCTATTATGCATACCAGAGGAGTGAGGTTGCATGATGTATCAACAAGAAGATATCCGATAATATGGAATAAATTGGAAATCTTACACTTTTATGACAAGACCAAGAGAAAAATATGGGAATTTTGGGAGATGTTATTAAACACCTGAATATAAACTCTGACACTAATCAGCTTGATTGTTTCATAACTATGTCCATCCAAATATACAAATTAAAGCATGCTAACATGTACAACAGTGGATACATACAAATAATTTGAAATTACAAGAATCCTACATAATAACCACATTTGTTGTTACCATTCTAATCTTTTGGTATTTCTAAGTTTGTTTGTTTATTTTTTCCCACACGTGAAGAAGTCATGTAATTAGGGTGTCGCTAGTACTATCCTTAATAAATAAATAATTCTTTATTTACCAGCTGTAGTCATTTGAACAATTCTATATGTCTATACATACTTGCTTATACATATTTGCTGCTTACTAGTCGCACACCATTTTGTATTTCAGTAGTTGTTAAGTTATTGGAGAACTTGGGAAAATATAGAACTCAGTTAGTAGAATTCTGTATAATGGCTGTCATGTGTTTAAAGGGTGGGTCTTTTAGTAACTTCTTGCATTACATCTTCTTTCACTGCCATATTCTTTGTATATAATAGATAATTTCAAATGGATAGGAGGTTAAATGACTATACAGTATAAACAGGTTGTGTTTTGGAAGTTAGAGCAAAAAAGGAAGTTCCTTTTACCACAGGTCCTTGAGCCATTACTGTTGAACTTATTTTTTAATAATGTTTAACATGGATTAATGGGGGGCATTTATTATTTTTTAATGATGCAAAGTAAGGAGTGAGAGTCCCTTTTACAGCATAAGTGCTCACTGAGAATGCTAGAGATCCTTCAGTGGAAACAGGCCATACCTCAAAAAGACAGGGTTGACTGGACTGGGGAGGGCTGTGTACACCAGCCCATTAGTGGCCAAGCATCTGCCCAACATCCATTTATAATTCAGCTCCTAACCTGCTGAACCTGTTTACTCCCATCATTTTTATTCCATCTGCCTCTCTTCTCTAGAACAGCCTTTCCCAGTGAAGTATTTCCCAAAGGCTTCTCTGACTTCCCTTCAGTAAAGAACTTTAAACTGCAAAGGTGCAAGACCAGGTGGTGAAATGGTTGAACTATGTTCCAGGTAATAAAGGATATTCCAAATCTGGGGAATCATGGTCATAATATAAAGATTTCACTCTGCATTGGTATTCTTATAGAAAGGAGTATGTTGTACTGCCATGTAAAGTCATGAAACCACACATGGATGGTTGCATGCAGATTGGCATATGGTTTCTATTTAGAGAGAATATAGAGATAAGTGACTAAAGCATTATTGCACTCTATGATGTTGATTGTGTATAGAAAGTTGATGAAACGTTTTTATATGATTGACATTTAAGTTGCTGATAGGAGGGTGAGGCCATTTCTAGAAGTTGTTTAAGAGTGGTGAAGAAGCATGGAATGGAAAAGTTTTTTTTATGGAGAGTGGTGGGTGAGTAGATTGTGTTGCAGCCTGGGTTGTGAATGTTAGAAGTTTAGGGTTTTCAGCTTAATGTGTTTGTTACTTGTTCAGTTGAGATCTCCAGTGAGTCTTCTGACTCCACTGAGATTTTAGTTATCAAGTTAGAAAATTATTCTTAATAATAATTTGCTAGCTTGTAAATGACTCTGATAAACTTAAAAAAAAAAAAAAATCAGCTAACGCCTTTTTTTATTCCCGTATATAGGGAGTAGGCGAGGCCGTTTTTAGCCCTATCTAACTTTTGGAGACTGAGTGGGCAGTTCACTGGTATCCCCATCAGAGATAGCTGGCCCAAGGCTATCACTAATTAAGCGGCACGCAGTGAGGAGAGACGGCTCAACAAGCGCTGCCATCTTGTGGTCTCTAACCCTAACACTCCACTCGTATTTAATATCTGAAATAATGTGGATTCTACAGTCGATTTTCTTGAGTTTACGGGAAGAAAAACCTGAGTTTCGGCAGAAAAAACCCGCTTGCCCGTGCCAGAGATCGACTAACTCGGGAACCAGGTCGAAAAAAGGCTTAGAAAAATTTCTTTTGGTCGCCAACTAGATTCGAAACCAAGAAGTCTTCCTTCGTGCGGTTAAGCGCCGTGATGTGCAAACGCCACATCCACTGAGCTACGCAGGCTCCTGCTAATAAACTTAAGATATTCAAAACCCAGTGCAGAGAGTGTAAAGAAATCTGTAAAACTTATCAGAAATTTTGACTAGGAAACAAAAAGGCCCTAGAAGTTTTGACTGTACATAATGACAGAAGTGTTGACAAATGTGACTTCATGTGATTCTTTTTATTTATTTTCCCTATAATTGAAAATATGACCCTCACCCCAAGACTTGGCAACCAAGGGAGATAACTATATCTGACAAATTCAGAGATTAATATTTTATGTCATAGAACAAATTGCAATTATTGCAATTTAAGTTTTATACCATTTACCATATATTATTTTGCTTCTGATGAGTAACAGCACATCAGTCAAGAGCAATTTTTATTGGAATGGTCTGATATTTTGTGAGTTACTGTGAAAGTAAAATCATTCGGTTTCATTAGATTTAACATCAGCAAAATTTCTAGATTAACAGCATTTTAAAAATTACATTGATCCCTTAAAATGCTTACAAAGAGAAATTTCTCTCAGCACTCAGCTTTCCAAATGTACAAAAAAAAAAAAAAAAAAAAACTATATGCTTAAAATACATAACAAACAGCTTGATGGCATATTTACATTTATGTATTTAATTTGTATGATTAAGAGGAAATGTGGTTTTATTCTTGTTCTCCTGAGCAATAGAATACAAATGTTTCTTTTGTTGCAGGTGTTTACAGACTGCTAAATAATATAACCTGTACATAGAGGGACATCATCAGGGATGAATTTTTTTTTTTCCCTGAATATTTTTATGTATAGTCCCTTTAAATACCACTCTAATATCACAAATTCCAAATTTCTGTTTTCTTTATATAAATTTTTGCATTGCAGAAGTCTGATTTTGTGAAAACTTATATTGAGTCCAAGTACAGTTTTTGATGTGCCATAATTATCTAAGGTTAAATTTTCCTTTAGAACCAATATACAATATTCAGTTATGTATCAGGAATGTTGCTTTATACACTTTTTGATGCTTTTAATTGATCTTGTGTATACTTGTATACTAAACATTATGTTAAAATTCCACATTCGGTGTTTTGGTAATTCTTTAAATTTATTTTGTACTTAGTATAAATGGGGCTTGATGTTTTAATGATGTGTATTGAGAAACTGACTAATTTGTGCTGCTCTGTATGATTGTGTATTTAAAGTTAAGATACTGCACCATGTAAATGAATACTTGAAATTATATATATATATATATATATATATATATATATATATATATATATAATATATAAAGTATTCTAAATGTTTTTAATTTGTTGCCTTTCTTTTAACTGTTGTTGTTCTTCTGTATACCATTTATTGTAATAGTAATAAAAATTAGGCAAAAGAAACTAAAGTATGAATATTTCATAATTACATACAAATCTTCCATTATGTGAATATCATTCTTATGCCATGTAGAATTTTGTAATATTACATAAGAATACATTAGCTTAAAATCTATTTTTTTTTTAAATAAAATCTAAGGACAAAAAGAGACCCTGTAAAGATTTTATGTGATCCCAATTTCTGAGAATCAACAAGAAAAGCATAAATAGATATTCCTGGTGCTGATAAAGGGAAATTATTTTGAATAATAGATACCAGATTTTAACTCATATGTTTTTTTTTATTTATACTAGCTGTATTTCCTCAACATATTTCACTGTCTGTGTGGCTAACAGCATCTTCAGAAGTTGCTTAACACAAATAAAAAACCAACAAAAAAAAAAAAAAACGTTCACCAGCAGCTGCTAATAGCTATAAATTAAAAAGACTGGAATCACTAGTATCATTAGGCATGTTGCATGCAGTCTCTATAGTGTCAACTATAGAGACTGCATGTGATTATTATAATCACTATATTCCAGTATTAAACACCACTCGCAAAGAAGTCATAAGGAAATGGCACAAATAAATTAAAAAACTACAAGCAAAGTTAACATTTCTAGAAGAATACTTGAAAACATTTAAACAATGTAAAGCGTGCATTTGCTGTTACGCTGGCTGCTGGTAGATACAAGTGTGTTGTGATGGATTAAGGAGAACCAGATTTGATGTAAAATCATCCCTTGTGTTTTGTTACATGGTAGAGGATACTTCATAATTTCAGTTTGTTGCCATTCTACTAAATGTTTTGTATCTGTTGTACAGGGGTGTGCTGAAAAGTTGTTATAATCACCATGAAGGTACTGTGGTTGAACCATGTAATTTACTCATTCTACATATTCCATATGAAATGTTATACACTTGTTACAACGCTGCCGCATCATTTGCAAACTTTGAAGAAAAAGAGTCTTTCCCTTGTTACATAAACCAGTCTTCAGCTGCAGATATGACTCGAAAGGAACAAAATTTACCACAGATGATGAAACCTGTGGTAAATTTTGTTCCTTTCAAGTGTTTCTTTAAATTTGAGAGTAGAAAATATTTGGGGCCTGGTCTGGCATATAGGGTGAGTGAGGCAGACATTGAAAGCCCAAGTGGTGTATTGTCTGTTGGGTTTCATGAGCAGTGTGACTAGTGTGTTCTCCTGCAAAAGCAATACACTTCTGCTCAGTTTTCTGTAGCATTTTTCCTTCAGTTCTTTCAGAGCTGTTGAACAAACTGCTGCTATAATATAAATTAAAGATGTTAAGAAATTATATTCTTGGTTTCATCCTTTATTCAAGTGTAAGCAAACAAAGTTTGTGCATGAAATAATTTGATGACAGGGCAACTTCTACATAGAAGCCAATGACTTCACATCGATTGCCTGAGTATCCCATTATGTGTTGCATTATGATTATTATTCGTGATACCTCCAAGGAGTCCGAAGACTCATCGCAGGAGGACACCCACTGTACAACTTTCTGTTTTTACCATTACAATCATCCACTGTACACCAAATCTACATCAACACCATCTACTGCCCACCACAATCAGTATTTTTTTGTCTGTAAATTGCGTGTGTTTTGAAGGGCCGATTTGTCTGTATGCAGGATGAAAATCCCAAATTTCTGGGAGAAAAAAACCTTCCTACCACTGTATGGGATTGGCTAACTTGCCTTCCATTGGAAAAGTCCATATAAAGATTCCTCCTCTCATTATGCAATAAGTTACTTCACGTGCAGACTTTCTTTGCTTACAATTGGATAAAGGATGAAACCAATAATTTTGTGGCATCTTTAATTTATAATGTAAAGTGAAAAAACTTTCAACATTTATCTCTAATCCAAAGTATTTTAATAATGTGTTACAGTGGTGCACCCAGGGAGGAGGCCAAGGGGCCTTCCCCCCCCCCCCCCCCCCAAAAAAAAAGAACTAAACACTAGAAAATTTTTCAAACATCTTTTCATAATTAAAATTCATTTTTTTATTTATGTTGTGTCTTCTATTTCTATACTACTTATCATGCATTGGCAATCACTACAGATACTCAGTCATAGGTCGTATGCAATTGCAATATGTATTCGTAAATCGTCTACTCAACCCCCCCCACACACACACACACACAAACACACCAAGATTAAATCTTGGGTGTGCCACTGATGTGTTATACCTTTTGGTATAACACATCAGTGGCACACTACTTGCCAAAAGAAAAAGGAAATATGACTTCTGCATTACTTCAACCTTGTTATTACTTCTGGGTAGTTTCCCTTCCCATAATGCATGTCTGTAAGGATATGTGCATTGCATTATGGATTATGGGATACTAA
Organism: Typopeltis vanoorti; assembly: GCF_054136105.1. Classification (NCBI taxonomy): domain Eukaryota; kingdom Metazoa; phylum Arthropoda; class Arachnida; order Uropygi; family Thelyphonidae; genus Typopeltis; species Typopeltis vanoorti. The sequence continues at coordinate 118,985,998 of NC_143563.1, read as the reverse complement.
GGCAATTGATGTGAAGTCATTAGCCTCTATATACAAGTTACTTAATGTGTAAACTTTGCTTATGCTTGGATAAAGGACGAAACCAAACATAATTATTTTTTGGCATCTTTAATTTACAATATATCCAAGTGGCAAAACTTTCAACATCTGTTGTAACAGCTTCACTTTTTTTTTCTTTGTTGAAGTACTTGGTAAGGATTACACCATCCATATCCCAAAAGACAGCCATTGACTGTTATTTGGTCTCTGGGTGATGAAGCCATATTTCATCAACAGTCACAATACAATCATAAAATTTGCACCTGATTTCTCAAAATCCCTTGAAATGATAGCACATGTTCTCACTTTTAGCCAGCATTCAAACATGCTGAGAGTTTCTGCATGTCCAGATGATGGATGATGACCCCAACTCATTCCCGGGATATCCCCAGAGACATTGCAGTACTTCTGGCTGGTATTCATCAAGGATCATGGCTTGCACTGCATCGGTGTTTTCAGGTGTGATCGCTTGTGAAAAGTCTTCATGATCTGGGCCTCTTTTCTCAGGGTCCCCAATTTTAAAGTTGGCAACTCATCTAGCAACTGGTGGATATGCCAGGAGCACAGTCTCATACAAAGTTGGTGAATCTCAGTTGTGGATTTCTTGCAGCACAAAAAACTTGACAGTCTGCAGCTCAGTGTCTGAATTTCTAAACCTCTGACATCTTATATATATATACAGGGTGTTCGGGATAAATTTGACATATTTATAATTAATTATATTTTTCCGTAAGTTACATGTATTAACACACACTTCTCTTCATTTAAAAGTTTGGACCCTTCTTCATTCATATACAAGATGTCAGAAAGGATGGATAGCTGGAACCCACCTGAATCATGGAAGAGAATAACTTGTATCATGATGATTCGTGCCCGCCATCAAAATAAGGATATTACGACTGCTGCCCAATGCTCCCTGAATACAGTAAAAACAATCAGGCATGAACTAGAGACTTGCAATGGTGACTACGAGGATGTAGCAAGAAGAAAGATCCCTAGCAGACGATCTGATTGCGTTCGTACAGCAGAATTCCTCGCAAATCTGCAGGAACAGGTGTTGAAGAACCCTGGCATTGGAATTCGGGCTTTGTTCGTGGAGTTGCTAACTGTAGTCAAGCCCTGGATAACAAGGGTAGCCAATGGTAGGCCGTATGTATGGCAGCAGGATTCGGCCCCTTGCCACACCTCTGGGAAAAGTCAAAAATGGTTGTCTGAAAATTTCTACGACTTCACCAGTCCAAATGTTTGGCCTCCAAACTCCCCAGACCTTAACCCCATGGATTATTTTGTATGGGGCGCAGTTGAAAAAGACACCAATCGCACTTCCAGTAATACAAAAGCCCAGTTAATGGATAAAATTAAAACAGTTTTTGCGGCCCTTCCCAGGGAGACTGTAGCATCATCTTGTTCGAGGTTCCGAAGCAGAATTGAAGCTGTGATCGATGCTAATGGTGGTTATTTTGAGTAAATCTTATTGATAGTATTGTAATTAACTCTGCCTGTAATGTTTTTTTGTCAATTCATTAAATTTAATAGATACAAAGAAGATTTTCTTTTTCCTTACGAAACTGTCAAATTTATCCCGAACACCCTGTATATATCTTAAAATAAAAATAACAAATTTTTACAATTTGGTGAAACAGGGAGTTTTTATAGTTATATCAGTTCGTTTAATTTAATATAATTTTTTGTTCTAGGTATTTTATCAGGACTTCAGCCCCATCCCCGTATGTGCTGCCCTCACCCTGATTACTGCATTGTTTCATTCTCAACATCCTTGATTTGTTCCGATTGCGTTTGACCTATGTAGTGTAACCTGCAACTGCTAATAACTTGTAAACACCTGGGTTTTTAAGTGGCTGATGAAGTTAAGGAAGTTTCAGATGACTGAAGATTTTGTTGATTTGAAGAAAGCGACTCATATTTTTTTGACAAAGCAATCTTGCTTTTTTATTGGTGATTGCTTATATATATATATATGGGAGAATCACTGCTCATTTATTTATATTCTTAGTTTATTTATTCTGTTTGTTTTGGAGGTTGAGATAGAATAAAATTTAGAATATAAATGAGCAGTAATTCTCAATATTACATGACTCATCGAGGGAGGGCACTTACTCTACAACTCTCTGCCTCCACCACTCAATTCACCAACCAACTGCAACTACATCAACGTCGTTACTACCGCAAGTAGTATTTTCACAGACAATCACAAACACTCATGCCCACGGTCGGGTTCGAATCCGACCGTGGGCATGGGTGTTTGTGATAAAATAGCAGTATTCAAAGCAATCTAAAAATTGCTTTCTTCCCATTCAAAATCTGCAATCATTTGATACCTCCTAAACCACCACCAAAAAAAAAAAAAAAACGTGTCTATGTCTACAAGATGAGTTGTTGAGTTGCACCATATATAGGAAAAGCTGGCAGATCTGGGGAGATGGTCAATCGGAATATATCAAGGATGCTGAGAATAAAAGAGAACACACATAATGGCTTGCAGCATACAACATATAAAACGTTCAGTAGAATGATAACTGAAGTATCCCCTACAGCAGTGGTAAGCAACGTTTCGATGGGCCACCGAAGCGTTGCACTTCATTTAGCTGGAGTGTAAAAATTTTAGCAAAAGGTACAACGTGTTATCAATATAAAGCACGCATTGGGAAGTCACCTGAAAAAATATTTGCTGGAGACGAGTTCCCACGATTGTGCCAATCGCCTTTGCATTTTCAGTTGCGTACAAGCAGTCGTAGTTAACGATATATGAAAGTAGTTGCATTATTCTTGAATAAACGTAATGATACAAGTGCGTTCAAAACCTAATCAAATTATAAATTTATAACGGTAATATAATTTTTTCTTTCAAAAAATTGCATCTACAGAGTTTTTTCTTTTTTTTTACAAACAAACCCCTGTGTTTAATCAATGAGTTCAAAATCTAGAAAACGCAAAGTTGATGGAAATCGTCAGTTTAACGAAAGATGGACATGCGATTATTTTATTTTATTTTATTTATTTATTTACTTGCATAAAAGACTGCTGTTTGCTTGATATGTTGTGGAAAGATATCTGTTCTCAAAGAATATAACATCAAGAGGCATAAAACTAAATTTGACAATTTGCAAGGACAGTTGCGCCAAGACGAAGTGAATCAACTGCAAAAAAAAAAAAAAAATCTTAACGGCAAAATGTATTTAGAGCTGCTTCGCTAACCATAGATACTGCAGTTCATGCACGCTACATTGTTAGTCAAATTTTGGCAAAAAGGATGAAATCATTATCTGATGGAGAAATAGTAAAAGAATACTTACTGGTATTCTTACCCATAGCAGATGTCGCTTTCCCTGATTAAAAAAAATATATATATATATAATTTCAAAAATCAGCTTCTCGGTATTTACAATCGCAAGAAGGATGGATGATCTTTCGCAAAGTATCGAGTAAATTTTGCAGGGACATTTCTAAGTTTGGATTTCTTTGGCTTTGGATGAAAGTTGTGATATGGCACAACTTGCTATCTTTTTCAGAGGAACAGATTCTAGTTTTAACATCACTGAAGAATTTGCATCTTTGGTTCCATTGAAAGGAACTGCTACCAGAAAAGATATATACAGAGAACTGAAAATTTGCTTAATCAATTAAATATCTCAATAGAAACGATCATCGGTATAACAACAGACCTCGAGCCATGTCTAGTCTCGTCTGACCACATAAGTGAGAGCTCTCGTTGGAACACTGCCAAGAAAAGTCAATTCATAATGAAGGGGAGAAAAATAAGGCAATAAATGAATTGGTCAACAACACGAAATCACGTGCTTTATAAGTGAATTTTTCCAACTGTTATATACAACCAAATAGTTACCACTTTAAAAACTACAATGATCACAAAAGAGAAGTTAATTTTCCGACGTGTAATAATAAACAACTCATCCCACAATATTGGTTACCCTATTATCGGAATGGATTCTCCTTCTGTTGACATGCACAACAGTATGGAAGGGTTTCGTATCTGTGGGCGTACTATATGAATGTTGTTCTGTCGGGATTATTATCCACAGACATAAAAAAAGATTAACAGGACGTGAAACAATTATTTCTCACTTGCACCAAGAAAATTTGAGTACAAAAGTTTTGAAAATGTCCAATGTTCCACCAATCATTAAAATTGTAAATTTTATTAGATCTCGAGGAACGAATCATCGCGAATTTAAAGAATTTTTGAGAGATATGGAAAGCGAATATGGCGATATCCTTTATAACACAGGTTCAATGGTTAAGTCCCGGAACAATGCTTAAGAATGCATACGATTTAAAAAGTGAAATGTAGTTACTTAGAGACAAAAGACAATCTGTTTCCAGAAATTAATAACATGGACTGGATGTACGATTTTCTGTTGACATTACTCAGCATTTGAACGAATTAAATTTAAATCTTCAAGGACAGCACAAACTTATTAATGAAATGTTCAATAAAATAAAAGACTTTGAAAATAAATTAACAATTTGGGATCTGCAACTGATATCTAATAATGTAGCTAATTTTCTAATTTTAAAAAAAGAAAATCCACCTGAAACGAAAAAATATGCATAGGAAATACAAAGACTACATGAAGAATTCAGTTCGCGGTTCAAAAACACGCGAAAATAAAACTAATTTTGATATTTTCTCATCACCCTTTAATATAGAAGTTGAAAGGGTTCGCGAAGAATTTTCAAAAAAAAAATAATAATAATAATAAGCTAACACCTTTATGCCCATATAGGGACTAGGCGAGCCCTATCCAGTTTTTGGACACTAAGTGGGCAATCTCCACCGGTACCCAATCAGAGATAGCTGGCTCAAGGCTATCGCTAATTAAGCGGCATGCAGTGAAAAGAGATGGCTCAACAAGTGCCGCCATTTCGTGGTCCCTAACCCTAACACAATATGTAATGTCTGAAATCATGTGGGTTCTACAATCAATTTTCTTGAGTTTACGTGACAAAAAAACCGAGTTTCCGGAAGAAAAAACCACTTGCCCGTGCAAGAGATCAATTAACTCGAGAGGCAGTCAAAAAAGGTTTAGAAATTTTCATCTAGTCGCTGACTCGATTAGAAACCAAGTCTTCCTTCGTGCGGTCCAAAAAATTTTAAATGGAAATAATTTGCAACACTGAACTAAGAAATAAGTTTCAAAATGTTAGTCTTATTGACTTTGATAAGAGTTACTTTCCAACTAATAAATTTCCATTGCTGGCTACCCATTCCAGGCAAAGAATGAGTTTATTTCTTAGTACTTATCTATGTGAACAACTCTTTTTGGAAATGAAAATAGTAAAAAATGATAGTCGAAATCTCCTTAATGACGAATGTCATCAAGGAGATTTGCGACTCTAATACAAAAAATTGAATTACAGTTGCAATTTCAAACTTCCAATACTGTCCTAAATTACTCTTAAGCATGGACCTACACATTTTAATAATAATAAAAATAATCAGCTAATGCCTTTTATTCCCTTATAGGGAGTAGGCGAGACCTTTATACCTCTATCTACTTTTTGGAGACTGAGTGGGCAGTTCAATCTCCACTGGTAGCCAATCAGAGATAGCTTGCCCATGTCTATCACTAATCATAGCATGAAGAGTCTGGCAAATAAGTGCTACCATCTCTTGGTGCCTAACCCTAACAGGATATGTTAGTCTGAAATAATGTGGGTACTACGGTCGATTTTCTTGAGTTTACAGATGAAAAACCTTAATTTATGGGAGAAAAAAACCCACATGCCCATGCCAGAGATCGACCAACTTAGGAACCGGTTGAAGAAAGGTTTAGAAAAAGTTCCTCCATTCGGAGACTAGACATGAACTTAAGTCAAACTTCGAGCGACCAAGCGCAGAGGATGCAAGCGCCATTTTCACTGAGCTACACAGACCTCAATTTTGTTTATTAATATGTTAAAATATTTAATATTGCGTTTGGTGCGGCCTATAGAGAATATTAGGTTTTCAACTGTAGCCTACTGTAGAACAAAGTTTGCTCATCACTGTTCTACAGTGTCACAAAAAGAACAAGGGAATACATCAAATCAGTTCTTTCTTAATGCATCACGACACACTTGTATCTACAAGCAATATACACAAACCAGCAGTCAGCGAATTCATGTCTTCCATTTGAACAATTTCATTTTCAAATGTTCTTCACTAAAAATGTTAACTATAATTATTTTGCTTTTTTTTCACTAAACTAGTCAAAATATAATTTCTTTTTTACTTCTTTGTGAGTGGTTTAATACCGGATAACACTGATTCTAATATGCCCTTTTTGTATGTGATTGCTAACATAAGAGAGGTCTTCAATGTTGCACATAATAATTAATGACTTCCAAATGTCGCGAAGAATCATCCCGTGGTTTCTATTTGGTGTGCCATTTGAGTGAATCAACTTGGAGGACACCTTGAACAATGTTAAAGTAATTATCTTTTAAATAGGGCATGGAAGATGTTTGCAAATTTCTGTGCAATGTTCTCTGAAGATGTGTGCTACGATTGATTTATTTTCTCCTTCCGATTTCATCATCGCCTATATGTACATTGTTGCGAATTTCTAAACATTCCAGTTTAACCTGCGTACATCTTTCACAAGAACAGATAATCTTGTAAACACCGGAATGTATATAAAATGGAACTTTATCTTTAGGGGAGCGAAGAAAGTTTCGTAAGGTGTTGACCGCCTTTAATATTTTGGCTATTTTTCTTGTTGCATTACCAACATATGGTATTGATATCCTGCTTTATTTTCTTAATACCTTTGTTGAGTAGCCACTTTGGAGAAATTGATTGCATAGGATTTGAAGTTGTTGTTTTCGTCAATCTTAGTAAGTTTAAAGTGGGGAATGTTCAAGGTTTTGATTACCAAATTTTGTTTGTGGGTTTCCTATGGACTTCTAATGATAATCCTCCAGCGATGTGTTTGTTGACTGACAAGGATGTCAAATCAAATCAAATCAGCTAACGCCTTTTATTCCATTATAAGCAGTAGACGAGGCCTTTATACCTATCTAGTTTTTGGAGACTGAGTAGGCAGTTCAATCTCAACAGGTAGCCAATCAGAGATAGCTAACCCATGTCTATCACTAATTATAGTTATAGCAGCCACTGATAAGGGAGCTGGCAAAATGGTACTGCCATCTCTTGGTATCTAACCCTAAAAAGATGTTACTGTCTAAAATAATGTGGGTACTACGGTCGATTTTCTTGAGTTTACGGGATTAAAAAAAAAAACAGTTTCCGGGAGGAAAAACATGCTTGCCCGTGCGAAAGATCGACTAACTCGGGAATCGTCGAAGAAAAGCTTAAAAATAGTTCCTCCAGCCGGCGACTACACTTGAACTTAAGTCTGACTTCGAGCAACCAAGCGCAGAGGATGCAAGCGTCACTTGACAAGGATATTTAGAAATCTTATTCATTTATTATTTTCTACTTCTAATGTAAATTTTATTTTTGCATGTCGATTATTCTCAAAATGTACAAAATTTTCAAGGTTTTTATGGATATGTTTCTGGAATATAAACATGTCATCCACATTATCCGCAATATATGTGGTTTTAACATCACCTAGGCTATAGCTGATTCTTACGATTTTTCCATGTATAATTTGGCGATAGAGGTTATCCACTAACAAGACCTCATATTTGGTAGTTAACGTTTCGAAATGAATAATTAAAGATTTTAGGCAATGTTTGAAGAGCCCCCCCCTCCCCTCCCCCTCTCTCTCTCTGGAGAAAATACGTTTTCAAGTATGTCTATCGATTGTTCAACAGAAACGTTGGTGAATAACGAAACTACATCTAAACTAATAAATCAGATGGGGAAATTTGAAGGAAAATACTACTCTGCTAAACATCTTCTAACTGTCTCCCCTACTGTTTAATTCTCCACCTACCATCGACGCTATCCTGTTTAGTGCTGCAACATAACACCTGTGCGCGGGATTCGAAAATTTAAATGGGTACCCGCTTTTGACACAAAATTGTCAGTTATTCAAGACGCAGATTCGTCTGAATTTTGCAGTTGCAAAAAAAAAAAAATAAATAAATAAATAAAAAATAAACGAACGCCTTTTTGTTCCCGTATAGGAAGTAGGCGAAGCCGTTTTTAATACCTATCTAACTTTTTTGGAGACTGAGTGGGCAGTTCAATCTCTACTGGTAGCCAATCAGAGATAGCTGGCCCAAGGCTATCACTAATAAATCGGCATGCAGTGAAGAAGGCAACTGGTAAGTGCCGCCATCTGGTGGTCCCCAACCCTAACACAATATATTTAATGTCTGAAAATAGTGTGCATTCGACGGCCGATTTTCTTAAGTTTACGGGACGAAAAACCCGAGTTTCCGGGAGGAAAAACCAGCTAGCCCGCGCCAGAGATCGACTAACTCTGGAACCGGTCGAGAAAGGCCTCGGAAAAAGTTCCTCTAGTCGGCGACTAGATTCGAACGCCTTTTGTCATGCAGTCAAGCGCTGTAGAGTGCAAACGTCACTTCTACTCTTAGAATATTTTAATTTCTCAAACGCATCTACATACATTCGGGCGAACTATTTACATATATACAATAAGTACATAGCATGCTTATTTCAGTTAACAATTTTCATTTACAACATGATAGTATATACAATAAAATAATACAATATACAATAACATATATGCAATAAGTACATGGCATGCTTATTTCAGTTAACAATTTTTTATTTACAACATGATAACATGCCCAACATCTATTTTCACCTAGAGACTGTGCAGTTTTTTGGGCAGTTATTTTGCCATTTAACGTCCATTGAAATATTACAATATTTTTACCTTATCTGAAAATTATAAGATATATACTTCTTCTTATGCAAATAGATATATTCATTACTATACAATATTTCTATACTTAAATATACATATTTACATTATGTGTATAGCTTTCCATTCCATTATTTTTCCTTTCAGAGTGAATTGAATTGGCTTGTTTTCATGTTTTTTCTTTATGGTGGGTCTTTTATTTCTATTATTTGTATGTTTTCTTCATATTCATTAGAGATAAGACCTGTCTTCCGCCATTGGTGTTTTGTTATCTTTTTTTCTGTTTATTGTGTCTGTTATGATTTCATTTAGTTCTTTGTTGAGTTTTTGCATTATGTCTGGGCCTGTATCTCTTCCATAAATTCTGTCACATCTGTATGTCCAGATGGAGTACATTGTTATTATAATTATAATTGCTTCGGTTATTGTTATGTTTCCGTCCTTTAGCCAGAATAGTGTGTATTCTGTGTGACAGGTTCTCTGTGTTTTATGAATTTCTGAACAGTGTTCCATATTGGAGAGGTGTGGGGGAAGTATAATATTATGTGATATAGTGTTTCTGGTTCAGGGCAGAAGTAGCATTTGGCCAGGGCTTGAAGTTGATACCTTTGAATGCCACCACATTCTGGTGGGTAGGCAAGCGTGGTGAACCTTGTAATAAAATGTTTTTAGTTTCGGGTGTATAGGTAATCTGAATGCCTTTTTGAGTACATTGGATAATTTAATTTTACCTTTTTCAAACTCTGGGTGTTGTGGTGGTGGTATAACTGCTCGCGTGAGAGAGATATGTGCAATTTTTGGTTTCATTTTAAGGAAATCTTTTATTGCTATATGATTATTAATGAATTTGTACTCCTCCGCAACTTCAATGAACATTTTTGATATTTTGCCATTCGATTGTGGAAGAGAACAAATTATTTGGTGGGGCATTATTCTTTGCATGTAGTGTATGATATATGCACTCCATGTTTTGTGTTCCGTGTAAGCTCTCTCTATGATTTTTGCTCTTGCACTTAGAGTTTTTAAATGTACATTTATTAAACCAAGTCCTCCAGCTTCTATATCATGAAATATTGTACACCTTCGTATGGGTTCGTATTTCGAATCCCAAATAAATTTTGCACATTCTCTGTGAATTTTGTCAACTTCGTTGCCATTGTAATTAATGTTGGCTACAAGGTACCATATTTTTGATAGTAAGAACTGGTTATATATTTTGCCCTGCTTCTAATTGATAATTGTTTGGGCCTAATTTGTGAATTTTTTTTAATTTTGTTATGAGCTACTTCCCATTGCTTGTTATGATGGGTTTGGTCCCCTATGGTGATTCATAAAAGACGGAGGTGTTCATTGATTTTAATTTCGTTCGGCACGGTTGGCTTATTTGCCCACCTGCCGACGAACATCGCGTGACATTTATGAAAGTTGAGTTTTAATACAGATGCCTTTTCAAAAGATTTAAATACATTACAAGCAATCGTGAAGGACTCGGCTGTGGTTAGCGTTAACGTAACATCGTCGGCATAGGCTAGTACTTTTGTTTTACCTTCTTCTCCTATATGAGTACCCGCTATGCCGGAATGTCCCGACATCGCTCGCATCACCGGATCTAAGGCAAGAGTGAATAGGATCATAGATAGGCTGTCTCCCTGTTTGACCGAGCAGTCAATTTTAACAGGAGCAGACAGTTTCTTGTTCATTATGAGTCGTGACTGTGCAGTGTTGTATATGTTTGACATTAAGTTTTGAAATTTCTTCCCGAAACCTGCAGCTTTAATGACTTCTTTCAGATATGTCCAGACTTACCAACAGGCATGGTTGTTGTGTTGCCTGGAAGTGTTCGTATATACATCTAACTGTCAGAATAATATCTTCTATTTTTCTGTTTTTAACGCCGCAGGTTTGGGATCCTGATATTATTTGATGTGTGTGTATTTGAATTCGTTGTGATATGATTTTGGATAAGATTTTATAGTCTGTGTTCAGGAGTGTAATGCCTCTCCATTGTGAGTTTGCGTTGTTTGTGGTGTCTTTATTTTTTGGTATCAGTGTTATGTAACCGAGGTTGAAATATTCTGGGATGCATTCCGAATTTTGTATTTTGTTCAGCATTTTCACAAATAGTGTCTCAAACAGGGGGGTAGTAAGCTTTATAAAATTTCGCAGTGAGACCGTCAGGTCCTGGAGATTTGTATAGTGACAGGGACTTTATAGTATTTTGGCATTCAGTTTTTGTAATGGGTGAATTTATAATTTCAGCTTCTGACTTTGTTAATCTCGGTAAGGTTTTTAATAAATTTTGTGTTTCTGTTTTGTCACTTTGTTTTTGGGAGAAGGTACTTGTGTATTGTGAGTGGAAGAATCGGAGGAGATTTCCATCTCACTCGACCTCTGTCCCCTCATGTTTTATTTTATGAATGGTGTTTTTTTTTTGTTTTCTCTGCTCTTCAAAGAGCCGAGCTGCTTTGGACTTTCCTTCATCATGTTCCATTGTTCTGATTTTTACATGTATCCAGGCCCCTTCAGTCTCTTTCATTTCTATTTGTTTCAATTTTGCTTTAAGAGCGTTGATAGATATTTTATTTTCTAGGAGGGTTCTGTCTGTGTTGTATTATCGTGTTAGTCCTTTGATTATGCTTCTTTTTTCTTGGTTTGTTGTATATTTCTTATGCTTTCCTATTTGTATAGCAGCCTTTTTTAAATGTATTTTGAATTGGTTCCAGGCATACACTGGATTTTCTATTTCTGTTATGTTGTCTAATATTCTTTTTATTTCTGGTGTAAATGTGTCTGTGTTGATTATACTGTTGTTTAGATTCCAGAGTGGGTAGTTTCTGTTGGTGTATGTATTTCTGTCGTTAGGCTCAAGGAAAAGTTTGCCCTTGACCATGTAGTGGTCACTAAAAGTCATTGCCAAGTGATAAACCTCCTTAACGGTTAATCCCATATATCGGCTTATGTAAATTCTGTCTAGCCGTGAGGCATTTGTGGAGGAATAATGGGTATAAGCTTTAAATGTTGGATGTAATTCTCGGAATATGTCTTTGAGTTGACATCGCTGTATAATGTGTGAAAAATTATTTTTTGTTGTAGTATTTTTTACCTCTAATATATTGTTTTCTACAAAATTCATGTCTCCGGCCGCAATTATATTTCTTGTGTTTGCCAGTTTGGTTTCTAGGGTCTCCCAAAAGTGTTTTTTTGTGTGTGTTCAACCGGACCGTACACGTTAATTAACGACACTATTGATCTTCATAGATTATTTCAACCTCTAGCACTCTGTGTTCTATTAGAGTAGAGTGTGATAATACTTGTATGCTACTTCTCTTACTTATCAAAGTCATTAAATCTGCAATGCCATTACTTTGGGCTCGCCAAGAATGTAGTAGTGGCACTACAGATTTCTATGTAGTTTTTGTTCTGCTTCTGAATTTTTTTTTTAATCTGGTATCTTGTAGCATTACTATATCTACTTGGTTCTGATATATTGTGTTTGTTAGCAATTTTTGTGAAACCTGGTTATTCAATCCATTACAATTCATTGTAATTATCTTAATTGGCTTATTCTTCATTTTTTGTATATATATTAGCAGACTTTATTTCTTTCTGTTTTTCCTTTTTCTCTTTTTGCTTTTATATTAGGTACGAACTGGATTTTTTTAAGTCTCCCTGAGGTAGAAGCGCTGCCGTTTGTTTCATGTTTTCCCCTTTCGTCAGGTGTCATATTCTTTTCTTCCTCTTTTCTCATATACCTGATCTTTATCTGTTTCTAAACCAGTACTATTCCTTTCTCTTTCTTCCGTTGTTTTTTTTCCTTCTGGATCCACTGATTTTGATGGCACAATTGATATATTTTGAGAATCACCCCGCTCCGATTCCTCTTCGTTGGTGCCTATTTGGTTTTTTTCTTCTAGATGATGTACAGTATTATTTTCTTGTACATCATCTACTGACTCTAGCCCTTCTACTTGGTTAGGTTGGTTTAATGCTGGTCGTTTATCCAACATTGATGCATAAGTTTGCCCTTTACAGTCTTCTGTATCATGTCCGATTCTTTTGCATTTATCACACTTAGGCGCCGTACACTGTTCGCAAATGTCCAATTTTCCTGCATCTGAAACATGCCGGAGGCCGTCCTGGAATTATGACTATTCCGGTCATTTTTTGAACCTTAGTCACGTACGGTATATCTTCTACTTTTGTATCTTCGTTCAGAGTTATAGTTAATTTTTTCTTATTAGAGAGAACATGGGCCCACCCTTTATCTTTACAACTGGCGATATTTTCTAAAATTTCAATTTTCCCGAATTTTTCAAAGTGCATAGCTACTAATCTGTTTGATATTTGGGGGTGGGGGTAACCAGTGTATAACAATGTCAATTTTCGGCATTTACTAATGGGTATTATTTCACATTTTAAATTACGAACAATAATTTCTCTTAATTTATTTCACAGATTTAGAAACACATAATTATATTTTAACGCACCTAGGTGACACACATCAGAACCTCTTACCTTTGCTTTTAAACCTTCTAATACATCCTCCTCTGTATATGGGGCACCGACAGGGTCGCATTTCAATATGCAGGCTTTTGTCCAGTCAAGTTCTTCGGGTAGGTAAAATCAATCATTTTGGAGAATCTCGCAAACAACAGTTAATATCATTAAGAAAAAAGTTTACAATCATAAGGAGAGTGCAGCGCACAAAGCGTGCCAAGAAATAAATCTTAAGCAAAAAAATGAAACATTAGAGAAAGTTTTCCTAAATACTTTGTCTAATAATAAAGACATAACAGGAAAAGTGTTTCGAACCGCTTACTAAGTTGCGAGGAGAATTCAATAATTTAACAACTTTGAAGATGAAATAAATTTACAGGAACTTAATGGCCTAGACATGGGATATATTCTACTTTCTGCAACATTGTGAGCCATATCGCAAATGAAATGAGAAAAACTTTACAATATAATGAACTCCGAGAACAAAGTATCGTTACTTATTGATGAATCGAGAACGGTGAATAACACAACAACATTGATTGTTATTGATTGTTCGTGTAGTTCTCCATGAACTTTCGGTTCCTGTGAGACTTTTCCTAGATTTGATGGAATTATCAGATGTAATTGTTAGAGGAATTTTAAACTCTTTAATTAGTCATCTTGAAGGTTTAGGATTATCTGAAGATTACTTAAAGGAGTATTTATTGTTTTTAACTTGAGATGGTGCAGACGTGTTGTTCCGTGTGGTAATGGTGTAAGGAGGTTAATACAAGAGAGGTTTCCTAGTGTTATTTTCTGGCATTGTGCTAGCTATTGCCTTGTATTGTCTGTTAGTGACACAGTGAACAACGTGGCAGGAGTGAATCGCTTTAAGAGTTTCATGAACAAAATTTATATGACTTATCATATTTGACCTAAGAATGCTAGGGAACTACAGGAATGGGCATCGATTCTAGAACTTCAACTTCTTAAAATTGGTAGAATTTTAAGCACTCGCTGGATTGCATCTAACTTTCGCACTGTTTCTGCAGTGTGGCCTTTTCAATTATTCCAAATCAATTTCTTATTTCAGTCACAGATACAGCATTTTCAATTGCCAAATTCAAACTATGTGACACAATGAATATATAAAGCTTGTGAATATATAGCAGATATGTGAGACTGGACACCATTAAACTTTCTGCTCATTGATGCGGCACCGTCGTAATCTTGCCCACGTAAATATGACAGATCGATGCCATAATTATTTAAGCTTTCTAATATTTTGTCGGATAAGTTTTTTCCTGTAGTGCTTGTTACAGGAACAAATTATAAAAATTGTTCACAAATTTTATTGTCATTTTCTTCGTCTATATACCTATCACACTAGGAAAGATGTTCAGTGGTAGAAATGTCACAAGTTTCATCGGCAAGAATTGAAAAACATTTCGCCGAATTAATTTTTTCGACCAAACGGTTCAAACTGATTTCATTACATGAATTTATAATCTGATTTTGTATGTTCCAGCTAATGTAGGTAGCGTTTTTGACAGAAGGTTTAAAATGTTCAGCCAAATTTGCATCGATTCTCGTTCTTAACAAAGCTCTAAAATTGCCTTCATTGGCAATTGGCTCCTGTTCAAATGAACATTCTCCATAATCCCAATGTCCTCTAAAGGGAATATTTTGCCTACCAGATAAAATTACTGTTTTTATAATCGGCTCTAATCGTTTCCGATTAACTGCAGCTTGTGATGCACTATCTACATCAATTTGTCGATTGATTGGAATACATTTTCCATCTCGATTATTGTTTAGCCTTTGGTAAGTCATAACAGCCGTTATATGATATTTTGTTTTTTGATGATTATTAAATTTCTCAATGGCTTCCTTCCAATTATTATAACCATGCGTAACTAACTGCCGAGGTACTTCAAATTTAGATTTTCCAACATTAGCAGGTGCAAAAAACACACAATATTTACAGTACGCACTATTTTCAACTTGAGAGTAAACAAGCAATGTAAATTTTTCAAATCATGTATTGAAAACTTCGGTTGTGAATTGCAGCACAGGTTGCAGGAAAATTAAAATTTAGTTCTGGTTTCCACAATATCTAAATTATCGTCAGAATTAAATGTTTGTTCTTTCAAAAATGTGATGTTGCGAGAATTATTAATAACTTAGGAAGTACTTTATTCTTGATAATTCGATGGTTTTGTCTGACCTACGACTGGGGAAACCGAATCCAAATCGGTATTGACAATATTAATAGCGCCAACATTGCTACTAACATCTGAATCATCCTTTTTTGGGTTTTTTTTAAATAGTTCAATAAAATACTCTGCGTACGTTTTTCAGCCATAATATGAAGCACAAAATCCAAAAAATAAAAAAAAAATCTTTTACAAATTTAACTCTAAAACGTTATTGAAGAATTTACGGTAAAGGTTACTCTCTTCAGAAATGGAAAGCTAAATTTCAAGTTCAAGACATGCTTTTCAAGAAACTCAATGAAGAACAGCACAGAATATGAGCGTACCGCACATAACCTATGACTGAGCATCTGCAATGATTCGACAATATATGATACTCGTGATCCTGTTTAGCCTGGCTCGACAGTTATAGGACATTGTTTCTCAACCTTTTGAAGCGTAAGGGAGAAAAATGTCTAAAACAATTCTATGGATCACTAAGTTATGTAATTTTTTTTAAAAACGTATGTGGGGATTTCCAACATTTGGGAAAAAACTGTGCCATTTATAACATAATAATTCTAAAAGCATTATTTGAATATATATGGAAACATAATTAACTTGGAAGTAAACGATTAAAAGTGTATGATCATTGAACAAAGTTTTGATATTTATTAAACAAATAAATAATATGATATAATTATGTTACTATTTACTTTTACTATTCACTTTTCCTATCTTTAAAAAAGGTAATAGAGATGACCCTAAAAACTATAGAGGTATCAGTATACTAAATTCCTGTTACAAAATATATAGCAGAATCTTAAATAACAAACTAATGATATATTCCAAAAACTTTATTTTAGAAGTACAGAATGGATTTAGAAAAGGACGATCATGTATTTACCCGGCCTTTTGCCTAAAATTAATAATGGAGAAAAGAAGAGAATACAATTTAGAAACACATATTGCATTTATTGACTTTGAAAAAGCATTTGACAAAGTTAAAAGAAACATATTATTTAACATATTAAAAGAAAGACAAATACCAAATAATATCCTAAAAGCGATCAAAAGTATATATGAAAATAATCAAATATAAATGACATTAAATCACGAGCTATCATATACGACAGAGATAAACCAAGGGGTCCGACAGGGATGTCCCCTCTCAGCAACTCTTTTTAATATCTATTTAAATGAAATAATAATAAAATGGAATAAAAATTTACATCAAGGAATTAAACTTTCTCCTACAGTAAACTTAAACACTCTCCTCTTTGCCGACGATCAAATAATAATTATAAATTCTGAAGATAACTTGTAGAAAGCTATTTTAAATCTAAATGAGATATCCAAAGATTATGGTATGGTAATATCAACAGAAAAATCAAAACCTATTGCCTTTAAATTACAAGATCCGGCAAGAACTAAAATAGTAATAGATAACAAGATCTTAGAACAGGTAAATTCATTTAACTACCTAGGATGTACGATCACATATGAAAATGAAAAAGATATAAATGTAAAAATTGCAAAATATATAAAAATAACAGGTGTAATTAATTCTATATTTAAACCAAACCTAGTTCAAAAACAAACCAGACTAAAAGTATACAATACATTAGCGCTACCAGTCTTAATGTATGGAAGCGAAATCTGGACAATACAACAAAAAGACAAACAAAGATTAATAAAGCAGAAATGAAGTTAGTGAGGAAAAACTGCAAAGTATACTCTATTTGATCACAAAAGAAACGATGAAACTATCAAAGAATTAAACCAAGGATCAGTAATAGAAAAAAATAAAAAAATATAAACATAAATGGATGGAACACGTTCTAAGAAATGAAAACAGAAAGATTACCAAAACAAGCCTTAAAGTACAGGCCATTAGGAAAAAGAAAACCAGGACGTCCTCTTAAACGATTGAACGATGACTTCTAAGGCCGGTACAGGCCATGCTAGGCCTAAATCCTTGATATGCATGATGATGACTATTTACTTTTAATGAGAAGGATGAGCTTTTCGGCCTTGCAGAGTTGCTGGATATCTGACTCAATATTGGTCAACTTCAGTCGAAAATCGGCACACACACTAAAACGAATTCTGTGTTTTGTTTTTATTTCAAGGAGCGATGAAAATCCTTTCTCACAAAGATAGGTTGAAGAAAACCGCATGACGATTTCCGATGCTTCTTCAGATAATTCGGGAAATTCACTTCTCCCTGAAGGCGAGATCCAGAATCGAGCCAAACCACAATCACCGAATTGCATTCTGTCACTTGAAAGCTTAATTAGCTGTTTTTTTTTTTTTTTTTTCCGATAACGAAAGGTCGTTCTCGTGACTGCAAGCCGAAATGAATAGTGAGCCCACAGAAATTTCTTATAAAAGTTATTCGGAAAATATGTTTCCAAATTCTGTTTCAGAGTTTTGAGGTGGACACAAACCCTTTCCCAGTGGTTAACCCCTTAACATACAAAGACGTCTGTGACACGTCTTTTGTTTATTGCAACAAAACGGATTTTGAATTTTGGTTTTACATATAAATACAACCGAATATAGACGCTAGACAATCTTATGCCCCAAAAAGTTGCCAGTGGTGTGTATCGGCTATTTCGTTTGAGTTTGCACAAATTCATCATTATTTTTCAAATAATGATGAATTTGATTCAGCAAATCACTCTCGCCCAAAAATTGGCAGAAAAACTACCGCTTTCTGATTTTTAATTGGTACGTTAAGGGGTTAAATTCTAAACTAATGAGTTTCAGCGCCCTATACAATATAACCAATTGTATTTACCTTTTGAATACTATCTGGGGAAGCTCCAAACCTCCCCGTCCCTTTCGTCTCGCGTTCGTAATCAGGCTACTGTTGATATTGATTTATATACACATTCAAAACTGTAAACAATTGTTGAATAATAACACAATAATGTAGGCATAATTACCATAAAGAAAGAAAGGTCACAAAACAGAAAAATGTTTCTACAAATAACCAATTGTATTTATCTTTAAATGCGACCCACTGGTTGAGTGTCCAACAAGTCAGCAAATCTTTCCTTTCGTTCAGCGTATTAATATTATCGCATTGCAACTGATGAGAATTCTGTTTTTCTGTGGATTCGTTACAGACCTCTTTCTCTTCAGAAACAACACACAAACTGTCATTACAAACTCGTTTTGTATTATCACACTCATCTGAGCTATTTTTCCATTTAAAGAAGATACCGTATTTATGCATAATTGAAATACCTCACTTACTCGAATATATCTCGCCGTCGCATATAACTCGCACCCTGATTTTACTTTTCGAAAAAAGAAATTAAAAAGTTTTGCATATACCTCTCAAATGAAAAAATGCTGAAACACGTTTTGAGCGACGCGATATTAACTTGCTCTTGCGGTAAACAATACGACCTCCCCAACAGCCAGTATATGGCAGAGGCAAGAAAAACAAGTACTTTTATTATGTCAGTGAATAAGGTACCAGCAATGTGCATAATACATTTCTCAACAATTAGTGCAATTAGAGACAACTGGGATAAAAACGATACTTATTAATGAATCACATGTCCCCTCATACAGACACTATGTTGTATAGACTAAAGAAAAACCAGATGTTGCACTGACAAACAGAGTATCTAACTAAAAACTACTGTTATTAATTAGCGTGTGAGTTCGCTCACCGCAAAGCAGCAATAACATTCAACCGAACGTGTGAAAATTCGTAAACGTGTTAAAACTAAGAAATATATATATATATATATGTAGTGAATGTTGTTGTGGCGGTTTCACATATTATGAAATTCGGTTGAAGAGGGTTAGCTTTTCAACTCAATTGTCAGCTTGCTTTTATCTTTCCATCGCGTGATTTTTGAAAAATATTTAAATATTGGGGTTAACTCACATCACACTTTGTCTAAGTATTACTTAGCACTTCTCAAGATATATTGAGCCTTGCTTGAAGGAGGAAAACCTTCAACAATAAAAATCAAAAAGCAACGTGCAATTCGTTGAAATGTGGTCATGTGGATAACACATGTTCACTTCAAATCTGACAAAACAGCAAGGGAAGGTGGAAGCAATAAAACATATTGTTGTTCACTTAATCCCTCTTTTATTACTTGTCATTCTGCCGTTACAAATAAAAATAGTGGCAGAATGTTCATGGAATGAACATTCTGGCGCTATATTTATTTTATTTTTTTAACACTTTCATTGCCAAGGTGAAAATTGGAATTTCGTGTGGTAGCCAATTTTTTTTTTACTTTTTCATTTCGTTAGCGACGTCCACGCGATAACGCGTGATCGGCCGTTTGGTGAGAACTCGCATCGCGCGATATCGCGTGATTGGCAATGAACGTGTTAAGTATCCATTTTATTTCAATAATTTTTACTTACTTATTCAATTTTAATTTGTTTTGTTTAGATAATTAAATTTTCTGATGGTTAATTTAAGTCTGCCTGTGGACCACCTGTCTCATCGTTGCAGACTAGGTTGAGAAACAATGCTATAGGGTACTCTCACGTTATGTGAACCCCTAATTCATAAGTAGTATAGAAACAGAAGACCTGACACAACATAAATAAAAAAAATGAATTTTAATTAGGAGAAGTATTTTGGAAAATTTTCTAGTGTTTTTTAATTTTTTTCTTTGGGGGGAACGGCCCCTATCACCGCTGGGGGATCCACTGATTTAAACAACAACAATTTGAGTGGTGATACAGGGCAATTCAGATTCTGCCCAAGAATCTATGAATAATCTGTCAGGTAGCATTATAAAATAAGGACTATGCCAAGTAATGTTGTTTTTTAGATCATATGAAGTCATTTTGATGATGTTTAATTGCTGTAAATAGTTGGATAGCTTTTTTTGAAATTGCCGTAAAGAAAGAGTACCGATAACTATTGGGCTTACTTTGGTGTGTTTAAGCCACAGCTGGCCAAATTCAATTGCCATATCTCGATATTTAGTAATTTTTTTTATTTCTTTGTTGTTAATGTTGTTATCCCCTAGGTACTGTTTTTAAATAATTAATAATCTAAAACTGTCGACGTGTCGATAACTGGGATATCAAGTCTGTTGTGTACAAATGCCTATCAGTTTGTATTCTAAAGTCCCAGAGAAGTTTTGCTGTTTCGTTATCTAATACTGTCTTTATTTTTTTTATGCTGCCACCAGTTATCACAAGAAGGAAAGCCATCTGTTTTGCATACATGCCAATAAATTATTTTGGCCAATGGATCATGGCGGTATTCATAGTCAATTTAAGCTATCTTGCTGCAGGCACTACTGATTAGATGTTCTACAGTCTCATCTTTTTGATTGAATAAACTGCATTTGCTGTTATAATTAATATTCAAAACTTTTGCGTTAATTGCATTAGTTTGTAATAACTGTTTTTGAGCTGCTAGAATAAATCGTTCTGTTACTTTTTTTAAATTTATCCATATTGTAGCCATCGCCAATCTTGTTGACGTCAATTTTTTTCTCAGTATCTCCAAGAAATTGGCCGTGCAAGGGTTTATTTTGCAGCTCACATGTCGGTTATTTTGCTGTTCCTTTTTGTAATCGGATTTCTTTTCTGTTGCTTTTGGAAGGCCCTCTTGTGTAATTGCTTGAAGCATCTGCTTCTAGCAATTACACAAGAACTATTGTCGATGTAACTTTTTAAACTACAAGAAAACACTGATGGTAATAATGTCCCATGTAGTGGTGAGTTTGAGTCTATCTGGTGTGAAGTGGAGGTTAACGGAATGAAATATATGGTAAGGTGTTGATACAGACATAGCGATTCATTTGAAGAGAACGAAGAAATGCATCGCAAATTTAGCCTTGGGTACTAAACGAGTGATCATTATGGGTGACTTTAATTTTCCAAAATATAAAGTATTTAATTGTATTGATGCTCCAATTAGAACAGGTTATATGTTGAACTACAAACCTCGAAATTATGATCAAATTAGGAGAATACTATCTTTGGTCTAATGTCATCAGTTACTGAATGAGAAAAATGTCAGCAATGTATGGGAATCTTTGAAAAAATGCTTAAACGAGACGGTATCTGAATGTGGTGAGAGAAGTTTTGAAATATATAAAGCTCAGGCCAGAAAACTAACAAGTATTGTGCAGATAGAAATTGGCCATGCAAGCTGAAGGCAATCCAAAATATTATATCGTTATGCCGCAAGCAAAAGAAACAATGGATATGAAAGGATAACTTTATTGAATGCATATGGTACTCGAGAATCGGAAGCTAATGGGATTGTTCAGTTAATGAGTGCTCACTTTTGCTAAGATATATGAACTAGGTGTATGTAACGTGGTGTATACTACTACTACTAATTGGATGAAAAGTTACAGTTTCATGAAAAAGGGTTTGAAGAGTTGTTATGTAACCCTCGATAAGAATT
This sequence comes from Typopeltis vanoorti, assembly GCF_054136105.1. Classification (NCBI taxonomy): domain Eukaryota; kingdom Metazoa; phylum Arthropoda; class Arachnida; order Uropygi; family Thelyphonidae; genus Typopeltis; species Typopeltis vanoorti. Next base: position 118,964,045 of record NC_143563.1, on the reverse strand, counting down.
TGTCTATAGGGACAGATGGAATATCAGCCCATTTGCTAAAAGAATGTTCAGCTGAATTGGCTAGACCTTTCACATATTTGTATAACTTGAGTCTCAGCTCAGGAATGATACCACAGAAATAGTAGGAATGTATGATAGTTTCCATTGTACAAGGGTGGTGAAAGAACTGATGCGTCTCACTACCAACCTGTCAGTATCTATGGTGTGGTAGTGAAGATTTTAGAGATGTTGGTAAGAACTTGCATATAGAAATGGGTAGACAGACATGTTATACTCTACAAGGAGCAGCACGGGTTTACTAAAGGAAGGTCAGGTTTTAACAATTTGCTCATATTTTATAACAATGTTACGCAGAATCGATAAAGGGGATGATACACTATGATAATGCTGAATTTTTCTAATGCATTTGATAAGATGCCACACAAACGTCTGCTGCATAAACTGGAGAATATAGAATTGGAATGTAAACTCTTGACTTAGAAAATGGGTTGGTGACAGATATATATCAAAAAGTGGTATACAGTGGGCGTGAATCTGCAAGATTTATCGTAACCAGTGGTGTACCTCAGGGTTCAGTCCTTTGGGCATTATTGTTCAATCTATACATTAAAGACATCAGGCAGGATCTAACATCAGTTATGCAATTGTTTGCTAATGATGCAAAGATAGATAAGGCAATTAGGGATGCTAATGATACTCAGCACTTACAAAATGATTTTAATTGACTGGAAATTTGGGCCAACGAAAATAGCTCTCAGTTTAATGGTAGTAAGCGTAAAGTTATGCAGTGAGGAATGATTTGAGTTCCAGGGGAATATTAGCGGGATTTTGCTGCAAGAAACTGAGGAGCCAAGGGATCTTGGGGAATTGGTGCATAGAAATTTGAAGTTCAAAAGTCACATAGCAAACAAGTTGTAAATACAACTCACAGGATAATTGCTATGTTGAAGCAAACCCTAACATGCAAGGATGCCGTTTTGCTTGTTTATAAAGTTTTGATAAGACCACACCCGGATAACCGTGTGCAGATTTGGTCTCTCGGGTACCAAGGGGATAAAAAAGATTATATTTCAATCATATATTCCATCATATATTTCAATGTAATATCAGTGGTATTACAATTTTAATATGCACTTCGCATTCTTGGTAATCTGGACGTATATATACGTCTTGGCCGGTAGCCTGGTCTTAAGGAAGGGTATAACAGCTGGTTTGAGAGATTTATAACCGCCCTCAATGAGTCCTTGAATTCCTGATGGTCACAAATGATGATGATAACGATGATAATAATAATAATAATAATGACAAGGTTTTTTTTTATCTCAGAGAGTATTTAGGTATATATATATATATATATTATTTATTTAGTTTTATATTTATATTATATTTATTTATTTATTATAAATATAATGTTATTATAAAAAGTATTAAAAGGATTATATATATATATATATATATATATATATATATATATATATATATATATATATATATAACATCCGTTTTTCCATCTCAGACCACAAATTAGTTGTGCTCACGTACCAACATCTAGAAACTGCTCCTGGCCTCTGGAAATTACCACTAGACTTCTCGACCCTGTTCTCAACCAAGCTTCATCAACTGTGCTCCACCTGGAACACTGCTGACTGAGACTGGGACTCATGGGTACAATTTAAAAACTCCATTAAAAAAAACGGGCCAAGAACATGCCTTCCATAGAAGATCTCGGCTCCGTGATCTGTACAAGTAACGAAGCTTGTTTGTGGCCAGTCGACGCCAAGACTTTCCATGTCACAATGCCATCCGTGACGTTAATCTCGACATCGAAATGGAGAAACAGAAACAGGTGGACGAAAAGAACATGAAGATTAGACTCCACCTGAGCTCGGAAGACAGGCAATCGGCTGTCTTCCGGCTGTGTTCTTTCTACAACAGGCGCAACGCCAAATTTCGGCAAGAGCGAACCATCACCACCATCAGTGAAGGCGGGTGTACATTCACCACAACAGCTGACATCCTGAACGCCTTCTGGGGGTACTACAGTTAACTCTATCAATAGAAGAGTGCCCCCCCAGTATTACTCCTTTTGGAACATTGACCTATTCCCCGCACACATATACAAGCAGGGTTGGATGCAACAATCACATCGGCCGAAGTAACATCAGCCTTCAAACAATGCTGAACGAAGAAAGCGCCTGGGCCAGACTGACTGGGCACAGAACTCTACCCTGAAGCCTGAGATTTCATCCTTCCCTTTCTCGTGGCACCCACAACAACTTCCTTAACACTGGAAACGTGCCGCGAGAATTCTTGGAGTGCCATACCGTCTTCGACCCGAAACCCAACAGAAGATCCAGTTAACATCAAAAACTGGAGACCCATCAGTCTGTCGAACACGGATTACAAGATCTTCGCCTGTGTTCTAAACGACAGACTGAAGGTCGGGATGAAGTATGTCATCAAGAGCATACAGGTGTATGGTGTTCTTGGCTGATCGATTGAGTTCAATCTCATCCTCATCCAAGAACTGCTCCGTCTGCTTAACATCAAAAAGTATTCCATGCCATTGTTTTCCATCGATCTCAGCCGAGCATTCGACAGCGTCTGGAACTCCTTTCAGTTCGACATCCTGCAGAAAGTCGAGGTCAGCAGTGACTTTCCATAATCAGAGAAGGCTATAACAACAGCTCCACCCACCTCCTAATCAACGGACATTTATCCGACCTCATCAACATCCAGAAAGGGGTCAAACAAGGTTGTCCTCTTAGTCCGCTGCTTTTCGCAGTAGCCCTTGAGCCGTTCCTATGAGCAGTTAACAACTCGCGTGCCATCAAAGGGATCCCATTACCGCTCACCACGGATGATTCCAAAGTAATAACGTACGCGGATGACGTGGTACCCACCCTCAGGGACAACGACTCCATACGGAACATCTTCAACACCTTAGAAAACTTCAAAGTTTCAGGACTAACATCAAGCGACGACAAAACTAAGATCAAAACGTATGGAGCCTGGGACCCAAACAACATCCCCTTACCATCCTGGGGGTTCCATTTGCTGCACAGCCCGTACTCGACGTGCACCATCTTATAAATATTATAAACACTACAGTCAAGAGCCTCAAGGACTGGTTAAATGGACAGCTGTAACTCTCTTACAGGGCAACTGTGATCAAGGCCATCATATCTCGAGGGCTACCCATACCAGTTTCGACTTTTATTGAGGTCTCGTCAACTTGACTTGTCTGTTTGCTTACTTGGGAAAAAGGATTAAAAACCTAGCTTATAAAATTGCTTGGTATCTTCAACATAATATATAACCAAGGTAAAAAACTTTCTACTTCTTTCATCCTGAGATTTTTATTTAATGAGGTCAAAGCACCTTATGGCAACTTGTATAGGTAAAATTTACATAAACTCTGTATTACTTCACCCTTGGCATTTTTTAGGTCTGGCTCCCACTGACGAGACCTCAATAAAGGTCGGAACCGGTCTGGGTAGTGACCATTACCTTAATGCATAGCAGCAAACATCTCCACAAGGAAATGTGCTTTGCATTAGGGGAAAATTCTATGAAAAGTTATCAGAGCTAACTCCACCTTTACAACGAGTTGCCTAGTGTTGCACTACGTGTAGCCGCAAACTTGACTTACTTGGGAAAAAGAATTAAAAACCTAGTTTATAAAGCTTCCTCTGCGCTTGGTCGCTCGAAATGAAGGTTCAAGTCTAGTCGACGAATGGAGGAACTTTTTCTAAGCCTATTTTCGACCGATTCTCGAGTTAGTCGATCTCTGGCACGGGCAAGCGGTTTTTTCCCCCTAGAAACTCGAGATTTTTGTCCCGTAAACTCAACAATATCGACCGTAGTACCCACATTATTTCAGACAGTAACATATCCTGTTAGCGTTAGGTTCCAAGAGATGGCAGCTTGTTTGTCAGCCTCTTCATCGGTGGCTGCCTGTAATTAGTGATAGACATGGGCCAGCTATCTCTGATTGGCTACCGGTGGAGATTGAACTGCCCACTCAGTCTCCAAAAGCTATATAGGGTATAAAGGCCTCGCGTACTCCCTATAAAAGGGAATAAAAGGCGTTAGCTGATTTTTTTTTTTTTAATAAAATTGCTTGGTATCTTTAACACACACACACACACACACACACACACACACACACACACACACACACACACACACACACACACACACACACACACACACACACACACACACACACACACACACACACACACACACACACACACACATATAAATGCTTTTTTCCCATAACTTGTAGAGGCGAGTACAGGCAACCATGGACTACCACTGCTTGACCACGGTTGGCGTGTTTGTGTTCATGTAACGGTGTTTGAGAGATGTTTGTTAAAAGTTGTGTGTGTGGTGTGTGTGTGCGTGTGAGAGAGAGAGAGAGAGAGAGTTTTATAATAATAAAAATAATATTAATCAATGGCATTTTGTGGACAAACTCTAGTTACAAGTACATTAGTTATTAATAATTATATAATAGAACACATAAATGCTCTCAATTATCTTGGATGTGAAATATCATATGAAGAAGAAGAGACATAAAAGTGAAAACTTCAAAATGTTTATACTCCCTCCTGAATGTGTAAATGTTTACACCTTTACTAACCACACTCTTGCCCAGCTTCTGCTGGGCAAGAGTGTGGTTAGGAAGGGTGTTAGAGCTAGGCTTTTTAACTTGGAGAGTGGTGAATGAGTGGAATAAGCTGCCAGTGTCTGTTGTCGGTGCCATGACTGTATATGAGTTCAAGGTGAAGTATGGTAGATACTGTGTGAATGTCGAGTAGTTGTTCTTGACATGATGTTAGGGTCTCCTTCGATGAGTCTATGGACTTCTTGGAGTTGCCCGCAATAATAATAATAATAATAATAATAATTTAAATGTTTCTATCATATCTCCTCTTCTCCACCTATCAACCAATCTCTGTAATCCACAAGCTCTCAATCTATCAATGTAGGGAGCATTTTTTACACCACTCACCAACTTACTCTCCTCTGAGCCCTCTCCACCAATTCCTTATCTCCAAGGAATCTAGGCGACCAGACTTGAGCACAGTAATCCAAATGTGGAATTACCTTGTAGCATTTGATTGTTTAGTTTGTTCTGAAGCTTGATGTTTCCATAGAGGATCTAAAGATCCTTTATGAAAACATCCATCAACTGAAGAGCAGAGTATAATACTATTCACGTACATTACTAGGTACATCAATAAAAAGTAGGTTAGTAATAAAAAGTTTGTATTAGATTTTGTTCATATTTAAAAAAATATGTCTGGTTTGAGAGTTTGGAACTTATCGACCAATCGCGTATTGCATTGCCGGTATATTTGGCATTAGAGACAAGATGGCCCACACTATAAATATCACCATGCGTTGTTACGCATCGGATAACAATATTGCAATAGAATGGAGTGTTAATTATTTTGCATATTTAGTAGAAACTGTTAATTGGTGGTTGGACACTGGTTGGGGTGTATTTCATATGGATTTAATGACTGTATCGAAGTAAAACTGTTTTGTACCAGTTAATGTGTAGTAACCGAAAGAGAGAGAGATGCGTACCTTTTGTTTTTCAGTTATTGTGGTAGTATAATGATGGATAGAAACAATTAAATTTCTTTTATTTTCATTCTTTCTTTTTAATTCTCTTTTCTTCTCATCGTGATATCACGATAAGTTAAATAGCGAAAATGATGTTACAATGCTCTCCACGTTACAGAAACATTTTCGTAGTGCAAATGTTAAACATGTTCTAGATGCGATACAATAAGTGCAACAAAATTCCCCACATATTGTCGTTACTCTGATGTCCCGAAGTGGGGTTTTTAATATGCATTTACAGTGTGCATATTAATGAAACGCTACTCGAATTAAGTACATACACATAAAAACGTGTCATTGCCAAACATATATATATATTTATATATTGAATTTGAATCAAGGAACGTGTCAAACGTAATTAGTAAGAATGAAATCGGAAGGCTCGGAAGATATTTAATTTTATTTATTATATTATTTGAGTTAAGTTGTCAGATCATACCCATGCGTTCTCTGTTTAACTGCAAGAATTTAAAAACAGTTTCATTTTATAACACATGAATAAAACTTGATTTTGTGAACATAATCAAAATGAAACTTAAGAAACACTATTAAAAATGTCTCTCTCTCTTTCTCATTCCCTCTCACTCTGTTATACATATGTGTATGAGGGATCAATATTTTTCAAATGTATCTGAACTGAATATTAAGGATGACCACAAGGCAAGTAATATAAATTTATTGTTCATTAAAAAAAAAAAACTTAAAATTTAACAAAATAAGTACACATTCTGTATATATTTGATTGGTACAGATTACTTTCATGGGATTACAAAGCACATCATGAGTGGTCCACCTTGACTGTTGCTTTCTATTATTTTGCATATTAGTCAACTGCCATCTGTCACCACTATATACTGTAGTTTTGCAGAATGCTTAAAGTCATGTCATACTGAAAGGTATATGCATAAAATCATATGATTCCACAGTTTTGCATTAGTTGTCAATATAGGATCAGACAAAAGCTTCTAAGGAACATAGGAGTAGTTTATTACAATGGAAGATTTGATATGGTGAATTTCTGTTGAGTTGCATTATTGAAAAAAAAAAATAGAAAAAAAAAACTGCATGACTTTAGCAGAGAATTGATGGATTTTCGTTCTGTTTACAATATTAGTAGAACAGCATAAGTGGCTAAAGAACAAAATGCAGCAGTATGACATTAATTTCCTCTTTGAGAAACTATTCTGTTGTATATTATCATGTTGATCTCTATCAGAAGATTGGTAACTTGTTAGCTTACATTCTTCACAAAATTTCTCATGTGATGGCTTGTAAACTTTCTTTGACAAGGTTAGAGATATTCATTTCTCATATCCAGTTCATTTTTTACCTTCTGTCTTTCTTATGTGCAGGTCTGTCAAAACTAGACAGGCCTCCACATAAGAAACCTGTGCAAATATTATCGAGAATTCTATTCTGAACAACTTAGTGTTATGTATAGTGATGAACTTTCTGGAACGCCTAGTATGAGAATATTTGGACTTTGTGTTAGCATTGAGTTTACTTAATACCTCTTGCACTTCCAATTTATTCACCTTAGTTCCTTGAACATTTCCCGTTCCATTCAATTTTGCCACAAAATATCATTCAGACATATTTATCATTAAGTATTTAACAGTATCCTGTGCTCCCAGAAGGTCAAACACTCGCAGTGTTGTAGCACTCACCACCAGCTAAGCAAAAAATATTCTTTTCCCTTCCTTAATCACATGACCTTTGTGCACTTTACAACTCTCATTCTCACATCACCTGTTATCCTGTGCAGTAATTCCCCTGTTAGACTCATCTCATTATACATTTATAATACACTTATACATTCCAATCATATCACCCCTCCTTCTAAGCTCTGAAGACCATGTTCCCCCAGTCTGTTCTCACAGTGAATAGTCCAGAGTCCTTAGAGAGTTTTTGTTTGCCTCTACATTCTCTCCAATGTTTTCTTATCACCAGTGTAGCCAGATGACCAGATCTGTGTGCAGAAATCCAAATAGCCTTATGCAAAGGAATTGTCACTTCCTTATCCATACATGTTAGTGTTCTTTGCATTATAGCAATTTTCCACGTAATCCTTAAAACTTTCGTGATGTGCCCTCTGAACTTCAGTTTCCTATCCATTAAGATCTCCAGATGCCTTACCTCGTCCACTTTCTGAAGCACTAGCCTGTTCAAATCCTTTTGTAACATCATCTTATCAGAACTTCATGACATCACTGTTCCTAATTTAGCATCATCAGCAAACATATGAATCTCACACCCCAGAAGTATATCATTCATTATATAAATTCAACAACATTGGTCTTGGAACAGAACCCGGTAGTAGCTCACACGTCACCTTTCTTTTTCCTGAACGCTGCAACTCCATACACAACTCACTGGCTCCTCTCAGTCCGTCATTCCTGTAACTAAGCTACCAATTTACTATATATGCCCATTCTGCTCAAATTTGACAGTGCAGTGCTTTGTCAAATTATTATATCACACCTCCAGGGAGTCCAAAGACTTATCGAGGGAAGGCATCAACTCTTCGTCTCACTACTCCACCAGTCTACATCATCTAACACCAACGCCATCTACCGCCGCTAGTGCTTTCACAGACAATCACAAACATCCATGCCCACGGCGGGATTCGAACCCACAGCCTTTTGGCTGGAGAGCGGATACGCTAACCAGGCGATTCTTTAGTAAATGCTTTATAAAATCTAGATAAATCACTACAAATACTCCTGTATGCAGTACCCTCACCACCTTATTATAAAATGTAACCAAATTACTCAAGCATGACTTCTCCTTACCAAACCCATGTTGCTCACTTGAAAGATTTCAGTTCTCATCAATTCAGCTTTTTGTTCTGTCTCTAATCAGCCTCTCTAACACTTTCACCACTACTTGATACATGCTACTGAGGGTCACCTGTTCTTTATATCTCACAAATAACATAATCTTTTTCAGAAACTCCTGTATAATTCCATGATTAATCCATTTCACTACTACTTTATTTATCCTCCTAACATTAGGAATACAATCTGACATTGTCATAAGTAACTGATTCTGGACTAATTCCTAGGCACTAATGATTTCTCTTCCTTTCAACTGATCACCAAATCTGTTTTGCTAATTTATCATAGTTCCCTTCTCAGTAATTTGACAAATCTCTTTTATTCTGTGAAGCTTGTACCTGCCTAGACACTCTCCACATCAGAACCACATGATTACTCTCCTCAGTTGTGATGGTATCATAGTGACATCTGTTATCACTGTCATACGATATTATTAAATATAACACTCAAGTCCCATCTGTGGCTTCAACTGCATTCTGCATAAGATAGTTGTCCCTAAGTAGCTCAAGGAATTTAATATACTTGCTCACCTTTTATTTCCTACTTCTAGGGAAGGCTTAAGCAGTTAATGTTACCCATTATTATCACCTTCTCACTCAGTCTCATCTGTCCAACCATTTCAGAATCATCTCCCTCAGCATTCCCTGGTGTACAGGAGCACCCCATTAAATATCTAAAATTCGTGCTTGCTTCATTCTCACTTGAATGGCCTTAGAGCCATTATGAATACTGCTTTCTTCTAGTTTCAAGGACACAACTCTTCTGAAATCATCATTAATATGCCACCTCCCCATTTATCTTTTCTGTCTTTCTGAAAAATGCTATAACCATCACATTCTATTCTTATGAGTGCATCACCTCCATTACCCATGCATAACTGACACCAGTAATTTGTGGACTTGACTACCTACATCAAGACCACAGACTCTGCACCCATATTATTATTATTAACATCAGCATGCAATGAGTCTTTTGAGTCATTGTGGGAGGTTCACACTCTCATACAAAAACGATAATTGAACTGTGTCTTAAACCCATTTACAGTTTCGGCACTTACTACTTTTAGGCAGTGCATTCCATTCACTAACCACTCTCCAAAAATATAAAATCAATAAAAATTATATGTAATTTAGTCCACTCATGGCACGAATGTACTATAAATGTCCACCATTATAGTAGATAATAAGTTATTTGGGCCTGTTCACAATTTTATTTTTTTATTTTAAAACATTTTCAAGGTCAAAAAATGATTTATACATGTATTTAAAAAAAAAAAAAAAAAAATATATATATATATATTAATTAATTATATTTAAAATACATTTAAAATAAAAAAAATTAAGTATTATAAGAATTAATACTTTTTTTTGTATCTATAATATTGTTAAAGTTTAATTAATATTTTCCTGCATACAGAATTTAACATGAAGGTAATCTTCATGCTGATTATTCTGTGTTCCTCCTTATTTTGAATTAGCTAATATGGCCTTAATTGATGAAGATGAATATTATTTTATCATTGGAAATATCTGATCTTCATATTGACTATGTTACAAGTGTCTGGGAACTTAGATAAAACTTCTCATATTTCATAATTGTCATCAAATCAATCCCTTGGATTCAGCATACTCGTAATGGGAAGTTTACTCAAACGGCAATATATTTATCATATTGCACCTTAAAATCCTTAATACTTTCAGCATTCATAGCACATTCTGGTAATGTTTCTCCTCTCCTGTTAGGTGTCTTCTCCCTCCAGGAGATTGACTACCATGTTTAGGGAATGTTTAGACAGTTGAGTTTGGCAAGTGCAAGAAGAATGATTGTTATGGGAGATTTTAACTACAGTAGTATAAATAGGGAGAGGAAGATGCATGTAGCAATAAGGGAATGGAATTTCTAGAATTCTTGAGGGACAAATGTCTTAGGCAACATGTAATAGAGGTAACAAGAGGTTCAAGAGTTTTGGATTTGGTCATAGCACAGAAGAGTTGATAATAACTGAGATGACCTCTATCCCACCAGTTGGAGAGAGTGACCATATGGTTTTGACTTGGAAAATGAATAGACATGCAGGGGTATCAAAGAGACGGGAACGTATGTGGAATTATAAGGCAGGTGATTATAATAGTCTAAGACGTCAACTTGGGGAAGTTTCATGGAAGGAGGAATTGGAAGGCCGGGATATCATTAGTGCATGGGAAATTATGAAAGAATATTTGTTAGTAGCAATGGTAAGTTGTATAGTGAACAAGAGGACACAAGTTGGAGTAAAGTGGATGACAAACAATATTAAACAGGAATTGCATGCAAAAAAGAGGCTGTGGAAGAGATATAAGGAGACAGAAGAAGAGAAGATGCATGAAGAGTATAAGACACAGGCCAGAAGAGTGACTAGTATGGTAAGGAAGACGAAACTGGAATATGAGAGGAGATTAGCCCTAAGATTCTAAGAAAATCCTAGGCAATTTTTTAGATATGTGGCCAGTAGGAGGAGAAATGTCTGTGTAAGAATGATATTGTGGGATAAAAATGGGAATAGAGTGACTGATGCAGAGGACATAGAAGAATTGTTCAATGAACACTTTATTGGAGTATTTCATCCTGGAGGAGTCAGTTTTAATGCTAGAGAGATAGGGCAGGTTCAAGGTTTAGAGGTACAGGAAGAGAGTGTGTTTCAAATACTGAGTACTCTGGATGTCAGTAAAGCTGTGGGACTGGATGGTATTTCACCATGAGTTTTGAGAGAATGTGCTAGAGAACTGACAGTGCCTTTGACCTTGCTTTTCAGTAAAAGTCTGGCTGCTGGAAAGGTGCCCATAGAATGGAAGGAAGGTAAGATAGTGCCATTGCATAAGGGCGGTAGCAGACTGGAAGTGTAATTATAGACCAGTTTGTGTGTCATCAGTAGTTAGTAAGATCTTGGTGAAAGTAGTGAAGGACTGTATACAGCATTGGGCAGATGAGGGTAATGTTATCTGTGAGAGTCGACATGGATTTGTGAAGAGGTGCTCTTGTTTTAGCAATATGCTAGCCTTTTATGATAAAGTTACAAGAGCATTAGATGAGGTAAAAGCATATACTGCCATTTTCTTAGACATAGCAAAGGCATTTGACAAGGTGCCACATGATAAGTTGATATTTAAGTTGCATCATGTGGGTCTGGATGTCAGATTGGTCAACTGGATTCAGGATTGGCTGTCCAATAGGTATCAGAGAATTGTGTATGGTGGGGCAGTTTCAAGGAAGCAAAGGGTTACGAGTGGGGTCCCACAGGGCTCAGTACTGGGACCTGTATTGTTTAACCTTTATATCAATGACATTGTCAGTGGATTGCAAGGGGATATTCAGTTGTTTGCAGATGATGTGAAGCTGGGAAGGGTTATTAGTAATAGTACAGATGTAGTAGTCATGTAAGAGGATTTGAATAAGCTAGATAGATGGGCAGATGATTGGGGTGTCGGTTTAATGCAGCAAAATGTAAGGTCTTGAGGTTTGGGAAACATCGATGGGACACTGCATACTCTGTGGGAGGAGTTATACTGGAGGAAGTAGGGGAGACAAGAGATCTGGGGTTGATGATTGATAGACCTGAAATTTAGGGGACATATTGCAAAGGTGGTGAAGATAACAGAGGATTGCTGCAATAATGAGAAGGACACTGACCTGCAGAGATTAAACAGTTATCATTCTGTTGTATAAGACCCTGATCAGACCACACTTGGACTATTGTTCTCAGATTTGGTTCCCAGGATTTGAAGGGGATAAATTAACTGTGGTACAAAGGCAGATAACAAAGATGGTTTCAGGACTGTACAATGATAGTTATGAGGATCGGCTGAGGGAATGTGGACTGCAGAGTTTGGTGGATAGAAGAAGGAGAGGTGATATGATTGAGACTTTTAAAATGTTGAGAGGTGGTTACAGGGTTGACACTGGGGAGTTCTTTCGCTTGGTTGAACAGCTGGAAGGAGTGATGACAAGAGGCCATCCCTGGAAGTTACGAAAGGAAACTGTGAGCAAGAGGGTGAGGAGTGGTTTCTTTGCATGGAGAGTGGTTGAACCATGGAATGCATTGCCTGATGGAGTGGTGAGAGTGAGAACGGTCAATGAGTTCAAGGAGTGGTATGATAGATTTTGTGTTTTTAGGGGGGGGGGAACCTCCCCTCGATGAGTCTTGATAGACTTTGTGTTTCTTAGGAAGGACCTCCCACGATGAGTCTTTTGACTCCATGGAGGCCTGAATAATAATAATAATAATAGTAATGTGTTCTCCACCATGTCTTATTCTGCGCCTCTCTTCTGCACTCCTCATATGAGAGATAAGTCCAGTCTTCTATATTTTTCATCCACTCCAGTGGATTGCAAGGGGATATTCAGTTGTTTGCAGATGATGTGAAGCTGGGAAGGGTTATTAGTAATAGTACAGATGTAGTAGTCATGTAAGAGGATTTGAATAAGCTAGATAGATAGGCAGATGATTGGGGTGTCGGTTTAATGCAGCAAAATGTAAGGTCTTGAGGTTTGGGAAACATCGATGGGACACTGCATACTCTGTGGGAGGAGTTATACTGGAGGAAGTAGGGGAGACAAGAGATCTGGGGTTGATGATTGATAGACCTGAAATTTAGGGGACATATTGCAAAGGTGGTGAAGATAACAGAGGATTGCTGCAATAATGAGAAGGACACTGACCTGCAGAGATTAAACAGTTATCATTCTGTTGTATAAGACCCTGATCAGACCACACTTGGACTATTGTTCTCAGATTTGGTTCCCAGGATTTGAAGGGGATAAATTAACTGTGGTACAAAGGCAGATAACAAAGATGGTTTCAGGACTGTACAATGATAGTTATGAGGATCGGCTGAGGGAATGTGGACTGCAGAGTTTGGTGGATAGAAGAAGGAGAGGTGATATGATTGAGACTTTTAAAATGTTGAGAGGTGGTTACAGGGTTGACACTGGGGAGTTCTTTCGCTTGGTTGAACAGCTGGAAGGAGTGATGACAAGAGGCCATCCCTGGAAGTTACGAAAGGAAACTGTGAGCAAGAGGGTGAGGAGTGGTTTCTTTGCATGGAGAGTGGTTGAACCATGGAATGCATTGCCTGATGGAGTGGTGAGAGTGAGAACGGTCAATGAGTTCAAGGAGTGGTATGATAGATTTTGTGTTTTTAGGGGGGGGGGAACCTCCCCTCGATGAGTCTTGATAGACTTTGTGTTTCTTAGGAAGGACCTCCCACGATGAGTCTTTTGACTCCATGGAGGCCTGAATAATAATAATAATAATAGTAATGTGTTCTCCACCATGTCTTATTCTGCGCCTCTCTTCTGCACTCCTCATATGAGAGATAAGTCCAGTCTTCTATATTTTTCATCCACTCCAGTCTTTGTCTTCCTCTCTTTCTCTTTCCCTCAACAGTTCCTTTGAAAAGTGTCCTTTGTTGGCAGTTTTGTCTCAGAATATGTCCGAAATAGCTGACTTTTCTCTTTTTAATTTCTTTCATCAGGCTCCTGTTTATGCCTATCATATCTAGTACCTCTTCATTTGTCTTTCCATGATATCCTCATAATTCTTTGTAGCATCCACATTTCAAAGAGACATGGACACTCTCCAATCTGAGTGTGAAAAAACACTCAGATTGGAGAGTGTCCATGTTTCTACTCCGTATAATAATGTGGGCCATATGTAACATATGGCTCACATTATTATACGTTTCTACTCACCCATGGTTCTCAGTCTAAACCTCACACTTTTACACAACTTCCAGGGACAGTTTCTTGTTCTTCTTGTTTCATAGTCTATTCTTTTGATAATCCCACTGTATTAATACAGTAAAATTCTCTCATTAACTTAAAACATCTTTATCATATCATCTTTCCTTCACCTATCCACCAAACTCTGCAATTTACCAGTGTGTATTTGTTGGCAAAATATTGTCGAGGGGCATCTTTGAAACAGTTCTATAAAAATAATTGGCAACAGTTGGAGAAGATCACTTTTTGTTGAAAGGTGAACTATCCAGAGTGAATAACAACCAAAAAGTTTGACAATATCAGATGAAAATTCTTACTGGATTAATTCAATGGTATCTGACAATTGAATATTGGTAAACAGTGACAATATCCAAACTGATAATATCAGAATAACTTAAATGAAATCACAAATTTTGTTTTTAAAATTTTAAATTAAATATAAAGATTTTCTGTCTTTTATTATTAGTATGCCAACTCACAGTATTCCAATTTTAAACCATACTTTTACTTTTCTGCAAGTTCTTTTCATTGTTCTGCCTCTTATATTGATGATGTCTGTTTTCACTTCTATTGAGGTTGAGTTTCTTCTAGAAGCTAACTTTTCACTGTTTTCCCTGATTTTTTGACGAAAACAGCAGGGTCCTTGTTAAACCAGACAGTTCCCAGGCATGGCATTTTATCATGTTATATCATCTTTTTTTAAGATTGGTGGCAGAAAAAGAAATAATTTAAGATATGCAGATGATACGATATTCATAGCGGAAACTAAGGAAGATCTAGAGTGGTTGATTCTATTGGTTAAGATGGAAAGTAACAAAGCCAGGCTTAATTTAAACATCAGCAGAACAAAAGTGTTGGCTTCTGGCAATTTAAAGGAATTTATAATAGAGGGAGATAAAATAGAAATTGAAAGTTATGATTTACTGAAGTCCAGAATCAGAAATGATGGTAAATGTTAAGATGAAATTAAAAGAAGGATAGTCATGGGGAAAAAAAGCAATGTTAAACCTGATAAAAAAATTATGAAAGATAGAGGAATTATGAGTAAGGACACGAAAGTTAGAATTGTCAAATCAATGGTATTTCCATTAGTGATGTATGGATGTGGAAGACGGATTATTAAGAAGAAAGATAGAAAGCTAATTGATTCATTTGAATTTTTAGTGTGGAGGAGACTATTAAGAATCTCATGGACTGCAATAATGACCAATAAGACAGTTTCAGAATAAAGACAGAATGCTCCTTGGAGGCAATGTTTGCTAAACAGAAGTTGATATACTTTGGACATATGTGAGCTGATGAATCTTTGGAAAAGGCAGTTATGTTGGGGAAGATTGAGGGAATGAGAAGAGTTGGATGGACACCCTAAAGGAATATACCAACTTGAACTTACAATTACTGAAAGAAAGGACAAGAGGCTGAGTGGGATGGAGAGCCTTTGTTCACAGGATCACCAGGAGTCGAAAACAACTGGATGGAACAACAACAACAATCATCCCTTTTGTGTGTGTGGGGGGGAGGCCAGCTAATACAATAATTGCCATTCCCTCTTTGTTTGTTGTTGACATCTTCAGGGTTGACATCTACAGGGGTTCACCACAAGAAAGTGAGGATCAGACTTGGATTCAGAAAGTCTAGTTGGTTCTGTGCATTCCCTACAGGCTTCATAAAAGCTTGAAACCTTAACTGACCATTTAGGTATGTGAAGAGCACTCCACAAACCAGTCACCATTTTGCTCATTTGCCTCTGGACCCTTTCCACAAGAAACCTACATGAAATGTGTCCATAGCTATCCAGATGTGGTCATTGTATAAAAGCTTCATAAAGAGGAATAACATTTTTATCTCCTCTTGTTAGTTTGTTTCTTAATATGTATGTGATTTATAGTTTATAGTCTTTTTCATCTCTGGGTGCATAACTTCGCATTTTCCAATATTGAACTGGCAAACATCATCCTTGGTATAAATTACTAGTCTATTTAGATAATTCTGCAGAATCACTGTACCTTTATTTTCTGTATACTCTAATTTATCTTCATAACAAAGAAAACAAACAACTAGATATTTTGCTTCCCCCCCCCTTTCCCCAGATCATTTCCAATATCTTTAATGTAAAAAATAAATAGCTAGTAAATAGTTATATCCTGAGTCCTGTGGTACACAACTGGTCATATGACTTTACCCTGATTTTTTAACTTCACTGTATACTGCCGTGATGTTCTGCCCATCTGCCAACCTCTTATTTACAATATCAGTTTCAGGTTCATTCCCATTTACTACAGTTTACTTAACAGGGGTTCCATGCAGTATCTTTATGCCAATCATGCTGGTCTGGTTGATCGAGTGGTTAGCATATCCGTTCTCCAGCCAAACGTGTGTTAGTTTGAATCCCGCCGTGGGCATGGATGTTTGTGATTTCTGTGAAAATATTAATGGTGGTGTATGGGTGGTATATGGTGTTGGTGTAGTTGCAGTTAGTTATAGTTGGTGGATTGAGTGGTGGAAACAGAGAGTTGTAGAGTAGATGTTCTCCCTTGATGAGTCTTTGGACTCCCTGGAGGTGTCATGTAATAATAATCTTTACAAAGCCTTGGCAAAGTTTAGCATTAAACATGTATCCATATAATTTTATTACAAAAGCAGATGATGAGTAAACTTGAAAACGAACCTGCTAGTGATATGCTGCATTGTACATTCAACAACTGTAATGGATTTCAGATATTGAAAAATGAAAAACACTACTGGAACAAACACTAACTCATCATCAGCAGAGATCAAGATTGGCATCATCAACATAAGAAGCATCAATTGAAAAGAAATGGAACTAGCAGAAGAAGTGGATAAGTACCAGATCGACATAATAGGTTCTGAAACACAGAAGACAAAAATAGGTGTTACTGAAACACAGAAGATAAAAATAGGTGAGATCTTTCTAAGCATTTTCCTACATAAATTTTGTATCTTAATTTTCTATCTGTTAAACGATGATAGATGTGGAATTCTTTAGGATTCCCACTTATCAAGGTTTAACACTGGTGCATCTTCAAGTGATTTATCACCAGAAACAAATTTTTTTAACCCATTTCTACACAGTACTTTCTGCTACCACATCTTTTCCAAATATCAAGCATATTTTGCAGGGGATGCTTCTGAAGCCTTCAAACAGAGTTTAAATTCATAAAGCCAAAGAGGCTGAATTACACCAGATTCAATTGACATTTTAAAAGGGTTCAAAGTCACAGAAAAAGAGTGCACACCAAGTTAGATTGCACCAATTGATTGATGAGTATCTGTGCTTTATGATGTATATAAAAAATTGCACTCTGCAAACTACTACAAAATAAAATGAGTCATTGCTGCGTACTCTCCCAAAAATGGCATGGATTTTTTTGGTTTACCAGATACTTTGAAAGATTGCTAAATGATACAAGCAGTGACAAAATGGTGGTTGAAAACACTCAACAAGAATGACATCTGGAATATATAGCTGTACTTGAAGTGGAAAAAGCTATGACAAACTTGAAATGTGGAAATGCATCTGAAGTAGATAATATTCAACCAGAAACTAAAATATGGAGGTATAAAAGTTTTATCATGGGTACACAGCATAATTCAGGACTGGTCAGGGGGTTGAATTATAGATGATTGGAGTAGAGTGCTCATTTGTAAAAAGGTAAATAAAACTGAATGTGAGAATTAGAGGAATTTCTCTACTGTGTGTTCCTGGTAAAATTTATGCAAATATTCTTAAGAAAAAGCTAAGAAAAATTGTGGTGAAGAAGCTTGGAGAACAAGCTAGGTTCAGGCCAAACAGAAGTCGATAACATCAGATTTTCATTTTAAGACAAATGGTTGAGAAATTATGGTAATATAATAAACATCTGTATTTAAGTTTTGTAGATCTGGAAAAGCACATGACAAGGTGCTAAGTGGAAAATTGTTCAAACGCTCCAGTTATATGGTGTAAATGGGACATTATATCAAGTAATATAATCTCTATTATATCTATTTGAGTCTCTATTTGAGTTGTAAATCAGCAGTTAGAATTAAAGGAGGTAGAGGAAGATTGTTTGATGTTAAGTCTGGTGTATGACAAGGGTGTACATTATCTACACCATTATTCATCATCTGTATGGATCACATTATGAAGAAAAGCAGTATTAAACCTGATATCAAAATTGGAGACTTTAATCTCAGCTCCTTACTTTATGCAGATGATGTTATATTCCTAAATAAATCCAGGACAAGTCTGCAAGTTTCCCTGACTAAATTGAATTACTGCTGTAATAAATTTGGTATTAAAATCATCATTAAAATGACAAAGACAAAATTGGCAGAAACATTGACAACATCGACTGCATCCTGAATGGAGTTCCTATAGAACAAGTAAAACATTTTAGCTATTTAGGTTCAATTTTTAGTGAATATGGCTTTTTTAAATTTGGAAATAGACAGCTGAATTAGCAAAGCTGGTATGGTGAACTGAATAAATTTATATGGAATAAGACAGAAATTAGTTAAAACACTAAACTAGCTGTATACAAGATTGTGTTCAAGCCAGTTTTAACTTATGGATCTGTGTGCTGAGTTAGAAATAAAACTCTTGATCAGAGACTGGAGACCACAGATGAGTCCTGAGAAACGTTAAGGGACCAAACATCAATGGCAGTATCATATTAAAAATGAAGATAGAGAAAGAAGTTGAGATTGTTAGAGCTAATCTCAGGTAGTATGGCCACTTAAACAGAATGAAAGAGAAAAGATTAGCTAAACAAGTCTTTGCCAAGATGGCAGGATAAAACCAATTGGAAGACCAAGAGGTATCCAGTTTGATTGATATAGTAAAAAGTGCCTTAGGAGACAGAAATATAAGAACTAATAATATTAGAATGTTGACAGATAACAGGCTAATCTAGGAAAATTGTTGATAGGAAGTTTGTAATGATGTAACTTTTCATGTAGTACTATCATAAGATCCTGATGTATGTCAAGAATTTGATGATGAGAAATGTAATTACAGTTATTCATGCATTTTGGATCAACATAGCTTTGCAAATCATCGTTTTCTAAGTTTAGTACATTGAAATCTAAATATCGTTCCCCTATTTTGAATGAACATATCAAGGCAGAACTATGATACATAGTATTTCCATCTTTCGTTTCAGTTTTTTGCTTTCAAGAAAACAATGCCAATTTATCACATTATTATTATTATTATTATTATTATTCGTGACACTTCCAAGGAGTCCGAAGACTCATCGCGGGAGGACACCTACAACTGTCTCAACCACTACACCGAACCTCTACTATGAATCATCTCAATCAACACTATCTACCGCCCACCTCCACCACTACCACAATTAGTATTTTTTGTCTGTAAATTGGGTGTGTTCTGAAGGGCCGATTTGTCTGTATGTGGGATGAAAAACCAAAAACCAAGTTTCCGGGAGAAAAAACCCTGCTACTTCTGTATGAGATTGGCTAACTCAACTTCGATTGAAATCGTCCAGATAAAGATTCCTCCTGTCGTGATGAGAATTGAACTTAGGCCTATTCCAATTGAAGGGCTCAATGTACCGTTGTTCTTCCAATTGCGCTACGGAGGCACTTTTGACATTTTTGACAATGATAAATAAAAAATATATAATAAATCCACTGGTGCCTTTTATTCTCCAAAGGGAGTAGACAAGGCCATTTATAGTAAACTAACATTTGGAAACTGTAGGAGGGGGGGGGGCAGTTCCTGTTTTATAATGGTCAGGTGATGTGCAGTATACGGCCTCTCCCTGTCACTGCCTTCCTGTGGTGTAATCTGCTTTCACAAAAGCGGCAACTCTGGAGAACCCAGCAAGAATTCCCACTACAAAAGGATATGTTCCCAGTTGGAAGAAATGTCAATGAACCCCACTAGCTGGTTATTCTTCATCAGCTGGTGAAATACCAGTACCCTGCTTATTGGAGACCTGAAGTGGTGAATGCCATGTTTGGTTTCCAGAGCAGGGGGTTCCTGTTTCTCTCTCCACCTCTTCTCCTTACAGTGTGAGTAATACTCCTAAAGTGCATGCCAGACATACTTAGAGACTCAGAACTTCACCCTGAATACACATCAGTAAAAATGGTAGTGCTGCTGACTGGCCACCCGATAGTGCATGGGCCCTGAACCTGGAAGTAACATCAGTTGGCTTCATGGTCAGCTGGTACATAATCCTGCTGCCACATGCTCTCCCAAGTAGTGGTATGCAGGAGGCACTGTCAAGGCTACATTATGTCTAGGAGACCAGTCATTCTCTGTATGTCATGTCCAGTTGTCTATCTCCTCTTACTGCCTGTCCCTACTCCTTCCATCCTAACCTTAAATAAACCTATAATGAAGCATACAAACATTGTCAGTGACTGTGACAAAACAAAATAAAAAAAACAGTCCCAGCAAAAAAGACAGGCCAAACACCCATCATACAAATCATGTTAGAATTTTCACACACACACAAAAAAAACTTTCACATCCACTATACTAACATCTGAGGCACTAACAAACATAAATGAAATTCATGATCACTTGCTGTTATCCAGATCATACCTTTTATTCCTGACAGAAACCCAAATTGCATTTACATCCATTGCTGTCCACCTTCAATGTCCATACTGCTTACTTCACAATTCCTTTCACCACAAGAGTGGCACCTGTGTCTTTGTGAGCTCTGACATCTTGCAGAGAATGGCTAATTTAGAATTCCCTACTTTTGACCTCCTCTTCCTCTCAAGGTTTCCATGCTCCATTTAGTAATGTTCATCTGATGCATTTACTTGTCTCCAAGCTCTGAAAACCACTCTGTCCTCTTCACCTTTCTCTCCTTGAAACTTGACCATCTGCTGTCCAGATAGTGAGGCCATCTTTCTAGATGACCTCACTATCATATCCTTTGACACTACAAAAGTGCCAAGTGGAATGACCTCAGAATTTCTACTTATCCTTTGCACAGTCCAGCTATTACTTCCACTCCTCCCACTCAAATGCCTGTTCGAGCAAGTCACAGACATCATCCTCACTGGCACAAAGGACTTTATTTCTCATTCTACCCAAAATTCTTATCCACTTCCCAAGTTCTGGTTCAACAGAAAGTGTACCAAAGCTGTTGGAGTAGAGAAGAAAGAGAAAAAAAAAAACAACTCAGCTTACTCCAGGTGGCTTTCATCAAGAACCCCCATCTTCACATACAACCTACACAAGCATGCAATCAATACAAAAGAGTCATAAACCTGACTTCATAGAGGCCAGCAACAGAAAACTTGCCACCTGTGCAAATGGAAGCCATGCCTTCTCGTCCCTCGCAGAGGCCATTGGACTCATCTTCTGCTCACCTGTACTTCCAATTCTCTCTTCTCCAGATGGCAGCACTGTTAGAGGAGCACTGAAAGACAAAGCTAAACTCCTGGCATTATCTTTTCACTAACTCTTGCATAAATGTTGAAGGTAAATCTCCTACTATCCCAGTAACTGAGCACTGTATGCTTCCTGTGATTTTTTTTTTTTTTTTTTTGGCAGAAAAAGTCATGAGAAGAATACTAAATAACTTGGACACTAATCAAAATCTCCTATTCCTGATGGTATCTCTGCAATTGTAATCAAACACTGTGCTCCAGAGAAAACACCTGTTCTCTAGCTGTTTAATCTTCTATAATCATTTGGCACTTATCCCAACACATGCACATATCCAGTCTATACCAAAAAAGGGAGAGGTCTGCTGTCCAGCTACCAACCAATTACCATCACCTCATTAGAGAAAGTTATCAAAAATCAGCTTATCCAATGCTTAGAGGCCCATCAGTGATCACTAGTGTGGAACTACCAATCTAGATCCATGGCTGATCTCTAAGCCTACATCACCCACTAATTGCCATGGAAAGGTTCAGACATGCACTATCTCCAGACCAACAAACTGCCTTCCTTTGGTCTACCTACCTCCCTATGTAATTGGATAGCCAGCTTTCTCTTTGGCCATTCATGTGTTATGGTGGATGTCATCCTTTCTTTGACCTATGTCACCAATGCAGGAATACCTCTGTTCTGTCACCTACCCTCCTTATCCTGTACATAATAACCTACTCTCAATCACCCCCAAATCCTGTCCACTGCTTTGCCAATAACAGCACGTTCTGTTCATCCCACTCTTTTGACAGACTATTTTTTAACTTATGCATGCAAATATAATTTACTTTTTATCGCACCAATTATTCTTTGATATTCACATATATAAAAATTGCATCTTTCTTTCATCAGAGAAGTATGATATTTGGTTATATGCCATGAATACCTTTTTTGCCAGAAACTATTGTGGCAGATTCTGAAAAAAAAGAAAAGAAAAGAAAAAAAGTTGAACACCACTGGTGCAGAACCTGAAGGATACTTTCTACAGGGTAGAAAGTATCCTTCAGGTCACTACTTTTGGTAGTGACATGTTGGCCTTCTGGAATTGATACAAGTTGAAACTGAAATGGTAAGTAGTTCTGCTTAATGGCCTTGGTTAGGGATGAGAGGACATGATTACCAATTGAGCATGAAGCAACTTTTGCACACTTAGCCTTCTGAAGGTCAGATTTGGATTTGTAGATAGTTTTGGTGAAGCTGAAGGCTTTGGTCCAGTATTGATTTATATTCAGTTTTTTGCTTGGACTGCACTGCCTTGATATGCTCATTAGAATACCAGAGGTTTAGGATGGTAGTGGACTGAGGAGATGAAAAGGCCTTTTCATCTCCCCAGTCCACTACCATCAATAAGACAGACAATAAATTGTTCTTTCTGTCAACACTGGTGGAGGTACTTATTCTATAAAAATAAATTTGGATTAATTTATAAGAGCTGACATCTGTCACACATTTGAAAGAACTGAATCTCCGTCCAAAGATCAAAGGAATTGGGAGAATAGCAAAGGTTATCTTTTAGTCTGGTTGCATGGATAGATGAACATTCCAGTTCCTTAATCAAGCTGGAAGACAAGCTTCTAGCCTGATTAAGGAACTGGAAAATGCAACTCACGTTAAATTTAATATTGAAGTAACAAAGGGAGACAGTTTCATTCTTTGGGTATTTGGAGTGCAGAAAATCAAAC
This sequence comes from Typopeltis vanoorti, assembly GCF_054136105.1. NCBI lineage: Eukaryota > Metazoa > Arthropoda > Arachnida > Uropygi > Thelyphonidae > Typopeltis > Typopeltis vanoorti. Next base: position 118,940,703 of record NC_143563.1, on the reverse strand, counting down.
TTCTGACATAAACATTGAAAGAGGTCAGGATGATTATCAGAATTTGGAGAACAGTAAAGACAGCAAATGTATATAAGAGAATAATGCAATAATTGAAGTATGTCTTTCCAGTTATCTTCCTGGAGTATTTGTTATAGGAATTTACATTTATAACGCTTTTATGCAACTTCCAGGGAAAGCCTCTTGTTTACATCCTCCTGCTACTCTATGCAGAATCCCTTTTAGTTAATCCTATAAAATCCCCTCAGATATATATATATATATGTGTGTGTGTGTGTGTGTGTGTGTGTAAGTAAATAGTTTTTTTTACCTTGGGAATAATGTATATTAGGGTTACCAAGTAATTTTATAAACTTGGTTATTTTACTCCTAATCCCAAGTAAGCAAACAGTTAAGTTTGCACCTGAACGTAGTTCAAGTCTAAAGGTGGTGCAACACCAGGGCAACTCATTGTAAAGTTGGAGTAGAAAACACCTGTTCTCTAGCTGTTTAATCTTCTATAATCATTTGGCACTTATCCCAACACATGCACATATCCAGTCTATACCAAAAAAGGGAGAGGTCTGCTGTCCAGCTACCAACCAATTACCATCACCTCATTAGAGAAAGTTATCAAAAATCAGCTTATCCAATGCTTAGAGGCCCATCAGTGATCACTAGTGTGGAACTACCAATCTAGATCCATGGCTGATCTCTAAGCCTACATCACCCACTAATTGCCATGGAAAGGTTCAGACATGCACTATCTCCAGACCAACAAACTGCCTTCCTTTGGTCTACCTACCTCCCTATGTAATTGGATAGCCAGCTTTCTCTTTGGCCATTCATGTGTTATGGTGGATGTCATCCTTTCTTTGACCTATGTCACCAATGCAGGAATACCTCTGTTCTGTCACCTACCCTCCTTATCCTGTACATAATAACCTACTCTCAATCACCCCCAAATCCTGTCCACTGCTTTGCCAATAACAGCACGTTCTGTTCATCCCACTCTTTTGACAGACTATTTTTTAACTTATGCATGCAAATATAATTTACTTTTTATCGCACCAATTATTCTTTGATATTCACATATATAAAAATTGCATCTTTCTTTCATCAGAGAAGTATGATATTTGGTTATATGCCATGAATACCTTTTTTGCCAGAAACTATTGTGGCAGATTCTGAAAAAAAAGAAAAGAAAAGAAAAAAAGTTGAACACCACTGGTGCAGAACCTGAAGGATACTTTCTACAGGGTAGAAAGTATCCTTCAGGTCACTACTTTTGGTAGTGACATGTTGGCCTTCTGGAATTGATACAAGTTGAAACTGAAATGGTAAGTAGTTCTGCTTAATGGCCTTGGTTAGGGATGAGAGGACATGATTACCAATTGAGCATGAAGCAACTTTTGCACACTTAGCCTTCTGAAGGTCAGATTTGGATTTGTAGATAGTTTTGGTGAAGCTGAAGGCTTTGGTCCAGTATTGATTTATATTCAGTTTTTTGCTTGGACTGCACTGCCTTGATATGCTCATTAGAATACCAGAGGTTTAGGATGGTAGTGGACTGAGGAGATGAAAAGGCCTTTTCATCTCCCCAGTCCACTACCATCAATAAGACAGACAATAAATTGTTCTTTCTGTCAACACTGGTGGAGGTACTTATTCTATAAAAATAAATTTGGATTAATTTATAAGAGCTGACATCTGTCACACATTTGAAAGAACTGAATCTCCGTCCAAAGATCAAAGGAATTGGGAGAATAGCAAAGGTTATCTTTTAGTCTGGTTGCATGGATAGATGAACATTCCAGTTCCTTAATCAAGCTGGAAGACAAGCTTCTAGCCTGATTAAGGAACTGGAAAATGCAACTCACGTTAAATTTAATATTGAAGTAACAAAGGGAGACAGTTTCATTCTTTGGGTATTTGGAGTGCAGAAAATCAAACTTCTGACATAAACATTGAAAGAGGTCAGGATGATTATCAGAATTTGGAGAACAGTAAAGACAGCAAATGTATATAAGAGAATAATGCAATAATTGAAGTATGTCTTTCCAGTTATCTTCCTGGAGTATTTGTTATAGGAATTTACATTTATAACGCTTTTATGCAACTTCCAGGGAAAGCCTCTTGTTTACATCCTCCTGCTACTCTATGCAGAATCCCTTTTAGTTAATCCTATAAAATCCCCTCAGATATATATATATATATGTGTGTGTGTGTGTGTGTGTGTGTGTAAGTAAATAGTTTTTTTTACCTTGGGAATAATGTATATTAGGGTTACCAAGTAATTTTATAAACTTGGTTATTTTACTCCTAATCCCAAGTAAGCAAACAGTTAAGTTTGCACCTGAACGTAGTTCAAGTCTAAAGGTGGTGCAACACCAGGGCAACTCATTGTAAAGTTGGGCGAAGCTCTGATCACTATTCTTAGTATTTTCCATAATGTAAAGCACATCTCACTAAGAGATGTATACTGCAATACATTATAGGTGGGGTCACTACCCAGACCGGTTTCAACCTTTTTTGAGGTCTCCTCAGTGAGTTGCTAGACCCTAAATACCAAGGTTTTAGTAATACAGAGCCTTATCAACTTTACCTATTTAGGGTCTAGCTACTCACTGAGGAGACCTCAAAAAAGGTTGAAACCGGTCTGAGTAGTGACCCCACCTATAATGTATTGCAGTATACATCTCTTAGTGAGATGTGCTTTACATTATGGAAAATATTAAGAATAGTGATCAGGGCTTCACCCAACTTTACAATGAGTTGCCCTGGTGTGCACCACCAAGGTAACTTGGTAACCCTAATATACATTATTCCCGAGGTTAAAAAAAAAAAAAAAAATCTTGCATCTATATTTCCTCCAGAGATTATTCAAAATAAAAGCATCTTTTAGCAACTTGCATAGGTAAAGTGTTGATAAGGCTCTGTATTACCAAAACCTTGGTATTTGGGTCTAGCTACTCACTGAGGAGACCTCAAAAAAAGGTTGAAACCGGTCTGAGTAGTGACCCCGCCCATAATGTATTGCAGTATACATCTCTTAGTGAGATGTGCTTTACATTATGGAAAATACTAAGAATAGTGATCAGAGCTTTACCCACCTTTACAATGAGTTGCCCTGGTGTTGCACCACCTTTAGACTTGAACTACGTTTCAGGTTATTTTACTCCTAATCCCAAGTAAGCAAACTTAACTGTTTGCTTACTTGGGATTAGGAGTAAAATAACCAAATTTATAAAATTGGTAATCCTAATATATATATATATATATGTATATTAGGGTTACCAAGTTATCTTTATACAAATATATATATATATATATATATATTTGTATAAAGAGAATGTAATGACTGAAACCGAGAATAATTGTAAGGTTTTAATGGTATAACACACTACTAGTTTCAGCTTTTGATAACTTTCTTCAGGTGTCTTTTAAAAATAGGAAACAGCAATAAAAAAACTGAGAAACAGGAAAAAAATTGCAGTACATAATTAAAATGAAAAAACATTGTAGTTACATTTAAGTTGTTCTTTCAATTGTGGCATTGTTTGGTGAGTGTGTGCTTGCAGTCTCTTGAACGCCAGTACTGAACAACAGCAGAATGGCTATCTGAGAGGTTGTAACTCAAATTGTTATTTAAATGTTCATGATTAAGGATGATTTCTCTGGACTCCACAATTTTTCTTTCAAACTCGTCATGGCAACGAAAGATGTTTTTGGATATATCCCAGCAGACTGAATGACCCTGATGTTCATCTATATGGTGTTCATATATATATCTATCTACATTTACCAAATACTGCAATTTAAATTTCTTCAACTCCTTCCCCTAACCAGCATTCCAGAGTCTTGATATAGTGCCTTATTCACTGGATCCTCTCCAGTTTCCACATCACTGTAGAAACCAAATTAGCATACTATGATCTATGTGCTGTTATCAAGGCCTTGTACACTGGTACGACATCCTTCTTATTTCTACATAAGTCATACCCTTTGCTGTTACTCCCTTGTACTGCCTTACTAGTCTGACTTACCAACCTTCGTGTTCCATCATTTCCATACTTTCCCTTCCCCATCCACAGATATGACTGATTCCACTTCGCTTAAGCCCATTTCCACCTACTCTTTGTTTTCATTCTAGTTGCCACATGCTCTGTCCCACAACTTTCTTTATTTCTTCTATGATCACACTTGTTTCCTTGTTTTGTTTACTTTCATTTGTCTTTTACAGTCTGCTCTCTGATTCTTATCAGTGCTCACTTTATCTTACTTTCTCCTCCAATTTTGTATATATAGAAATAGTGACCACTTACCAATACTCTAAAATCACATGCACAAGAAATGTTTTTTAATACTCGAGTTTCTTAAGAGTAGTTGTGGTTGTGGGTAAAAATGACCTGGAAGGAAATCACTGAAAAGATTTGATGAATCTGTTATAACAGTAGCTTAAAAGTGATTAGTGGTGTTTCTCAGGTATGAAAATAACAGAATTTAGAAGGAGGAGCAAGGACATATGCATGTAGTGAATTTATTCCACACATTTATAATGTTCAGTTTGTGAATGTGTTGAATTAATTCTTTGGGAAGTTGGAATAGTTAAAAAGAGATCGGTTGCATTTAAACCAATTTATACCTGAGTGACTTCTCTCCTGCTGGATTCACTGAATAAATGTAAGGAAAAGTGCAATAATATGCATTATGTGAGTTAGTGTGTGGTCTCCCATGATAAGTCTTAGGACTTCAAGGGGTTCAAATAATAACAGTAATAAATTTGTATTTTTTCGAATGATATAGAATGCTGAACTGCAAAAAATATTTATAGCAAAATTTGGGAATAAAGAATATATATATATATATATATATATATATATATTTTTTTTTTTTTTTTTTGCTATACATTTTTGAATGCTACAATTTAACTTGATGTTTTTTCAGATTATACATTCCTTGCTAGTGTATCCATCACTATACAATAATGGAATAACATCATAAATTAATTATTTATTATCATTTTTTCAACTGTTTTTAGATTAGATCGCTTATTTTCTCTCTTGGATACTGGATCATCACCAGTTACTAGGAAAGCTGCTGCATTACAGCTGGGTGAAGTTCAAAAGCTTCATCCCCATGAACTGCATAATCTCTTAGCCAAGGTAATAATTTTTAAGAAATTGATGATTCCAATTTCTTAAAGTAATATTAATATTTGATGGTTTGTATTACAATATTTTATGAAATTGTTTTTAATGTTTAAAATTTAATTAGAATATTTATAACTTATTTTAACAGTATTACAACATAAAACCAGTTATAAAAATGATGTTTATTAACTGGCTTATATTTCACTAGATTTCAAACTGGCATCTTCATAGTACTCTACATGTTACAGTTAACATGCGACAATGAGTAAGTGGAACAATTCAAATTGTAACAGACAAAAGATCTCAAGTCCTAATTTGGCACTCTCTCTCTCTCTATTGTTGTAAAAAGAAGTATTATAGCTATGTAGGAGTTGATCTTAAGATAATAGTCTCCCATATTTTTGTTTGTTTAAAGCGACCATACTTGTTCAGGTTAGGAGAATGCTTCATAGCCATGGTTTACTCTAAAATTAATCTTTCTGACCTGTAACGACTTCTATAAAGTACATTGATTTTCTTCCATTTAATGTTCTCAGAAGATTCTGGTTTGAAATCTGGAGAAATATAAGCCGTATAATAAACATCTTTTTTATAATTTAGTTGGTTTTTGTTTTAATACCATTGGTACCAATACCATTTAATACCATTGGTATCTTGCTACATTAGTACCAAGTATATGGTGAGCATAAAGAAGTAACTTTTCAGAATTGGATTTGAATTGCTTCTAATTATTATTATTAACACCACAACTCCATGGAGGTCCAAAGACTCCTCATGGGAGGTACACATTGTTATACACAAAGCCCACCAAACCTTGCTTTAAACTCATTATTAAATGAGTTTAAAGCATGGTTTGTCAGGCAGTGCATTCCACTCACCAGCAACTCTTCATGCAAAAAACCTGCCCTTTATGCCCTTGCTCACACAGACTCCTTATACAGTTTCCAGGGATGCCCCCTTGTTCCATCTCCTTCTCTCATTCTGTGATAAATTTCTTCCACATTAACTCATTAACAAACCCTTTCCAACTTAAACATCTCAATCATATCCTCTGTCCTCCTTATTCATGAGGCTTTGTAAATTGCATTCCCTCAATCTGTCTTCATATTTCACATCCCAAAGACAAGTTACCACCTTAGTCATCATTCTCTGGACACTTTCTAATATATATCCTTATCACCATGAAAAACACAAGACCAAATCTGTGAACAATAATCCACACGAGGCCTGATGAATGCCTTATACAATGGAACCATAACCTCTTTATTTCTGCACGTCAAGGTCCTTCGCATCATTGCTACAATATGATGTGATGACTTTGTAACTTGTGCAGTGTGACCTCTGAACTTCAGATCCTTGTCCACCACCATTCCAAGGTCTCTTATTTCCTCATCTTCCTCTAAAATTTCCCTGCCGAGTGCATACATGGCATCCAATTGTTGCATACCAAATTTCAGAACCTTACACTTTGTAACATTGAATTGACAGTTCCATACTGTTGCTTACTCATACAATCTATTCAAGTCTACCTGTAAGGCTTGCATCATCTGCAAACAGTGTATATCTCCATGTGAATCCATCCCAATACTAGTAATATACAAGTGAAATAACAATGGGTTCCAAAACAGACTCCTGCAGCGCACCACTAGTGATGTTCCTCTTCCAGGATACTGCATCAACTACACACATCTTGCTAATACCTGTCTGAGAGCCAGTTGTCTATCTAACTCACTAATCTATCATCCAGTCCCATCTGCTCCAGTTCAGTTACCAACATGTCATGTGGCAATATATTATTATTATTCCTGATACCTCCAAGGAGTCCGAAGACTCATCGCGGGAGGACACCAACAACTGTCTCTACACCTAACCTCTACTACGAATCATCTCCATCAACGGCATCTACCACCCACCTCCAACACCACCACAACTAGTAATTTTTGTCTGTAAATTGCGTGTGTTCTGAAGGGCCGATTTGTATGTATGCAGGATGAAAAACCCGAGTTTCCGGGAGAAAAAACCCTGCTACCTCCGTATGAGATCGGCTAACTCACCTTCGATTGAAATCGACCAGATAAAGATTCCTCCCGTCGCGACGAGAATCGAACTTAGGCCTATTCCAATCGAAGGGCGCAATGTACCGTCGTTCTTCCAATTGCGCTACGGAGGCGCGTTATATCAAATGCCTTTGAAAAATCCAAGTGTATACATCTCCCATCTCCAATGCATTTGTTACCATGTCATATTATATAAATTGGCAAAATATGATCTCCATTTAAGTAACCCATGCTGACAAACACTGAGAATACCACTTATCAATAACCCACTTTTGTATCCTAGCTCTCACCAACTTATTCAATACCTTCACTACAGTTCCAGATATACAGAATGGCCTCTAATAGCCTTTATCACCATCTTTGTGAAGTGGAATTATTTCACCTTCCTTCCTTCCGCTCCTTTGGAACTTGTGCTGTTACAAGACTTGTTAAACAAATAGGCCACGGCTGGTGCTAACTCCTCGGAACATTCTGTTATGACACATAGTTATATGCCATCTATTCTTATTGCATTATTGACATCTAGTTTACTTAACTCCTCATATACCTTTTGATCGCTCACCAATGAGCCTTCTCTCATTTCATTCTCTGTACTTGAGATTTTACATTGAGGATGAAACACCTTAATGAAATGCTCACTGAATACCTTGATTATGTCCTCTGTAGCAGTTACTAACAAACTTTCGTCTGTTAACATCATCTTGCTATAATCATTGTTCTTTCTACCTGACACATCAAAAAAAGCTCTGGTTTCCCTTGACTGATTTGCCGATTTCTGCCTTGTACACTGTACTTTTGCTGTTCTTACAAATTGAGTTACTCTCCTGGTGTGTGCTTTTTATACTCTTGGTGCAAATGATTATTACCATTATTCATCTTTGGCTGCCTTCAAAGTGTCTTTCAGATTTCATGCTTAATCCCCTTATTCATCCATTTGATACCTACTCTGTTCAGCCTTTTGACCATCAGAATACATTCATGCATTGATACTGTTATGTTCTGTTGGTTAACAAGCAGCATTAGTTCTTTTCTGCCTAGCTCCTCATTAAATGCTATAGCTCCAAACTATCTCTTACACTTCTCATTATCACCAGCCTTGTAATTCCACATAGATTCTTTTTATACAGAAGTCTTCATATGGCCAGCCACAATCCAGGTGATCATGTCATGGCCATTCTCACCAACTGGAGGGAAGGGCAACACTCCACTCACAATCATATCCTCTAATGAAATGAACATATCTAAAACTTTCGATCCTCAAATATGTCCTCCTTTATATACTGCCTAAGATAGTTGTCTCTCAGTAGCTCAAGAAATTAATTTTCCTTATTCCTAAATGCTATATCTTCATTCCAATCTATATTATTATGATTAAAATCCCATAATGATTATCCTTTTCTTGTTCACTAACCCAAGTTGTTAATATGTTTCTTCATTACCACCTTCCACATTCCTTGGCTATAGCAACATCCAAATAAATATCTCTTTTTTGTTAACCTTCATGTCACGCTACACCACTTCAAAACCATTGTCTCTGTTTGCTGTTTTCATGTCTACCTTATGTGGACATGATTCCCCTGATATCATCAGCAGCACTCTTCCTGTCCTTTCTATCCTCACAGAAAACATTGTATCCTTCCATTTATAATCTCACCAGGATATCATCCTCATTCAACCATGTTTTGCTTATCCCAACAATTTTTGGTTGAATAAACTGAATCAGTAAAACTATTTCATCTCATTTATTTCTGATGCTTCTGGCATTTGTAAATAAACACGGCTGTTCACAAAACAATGAAGAGAATAGAGAAAAATACAGAGCACTAAAAAATAAAGTTGATAACCTATGCAAAAAAGCCAAAGAAAAATGGTTAGAAGAAAAAGCTAAGAAATGCCAAGAAGCATACCAACAAAACAACCTAAAAGTCTTCCATGATACTGTAAGAAAAATTACAAAGGAATTCTCAGCAAAAGCAGTAACAATGATAAACAACATGATGACTGAAACTGGGAATATTGAATATATAAGAAAAATCTGGTCAAACCATTTTAAGATTATCTTCCACCAAGGAAACAAAACTACAATGCCAACAATAGAAGAAAATAATGATCACCCAAAAATTTTACAAGAAGAAGTTAGATATGCAATAAAACAGATGAAAAACAATAAAGCACCAGGCATTGATACTATTCCTACTGAACTGTGTGGTCATATGAAGGCAGCATATCAATAGAATATTTAACAACCCTATTCAATAAAATACTACAAACAGGAGAGATCCCAGATGACTGGAGAAGTGGAAAGATCATCCCAATATACAAGAAAGGAGACAAAAGAGACTGCAGAAATTACAGACCAATCAATTTACTCCCTCACACCTATAAAATATTCATAAGAATTATACAAAATAGATTAAAAAACACCTATGAAGAAATGATAGGCATAGAACAAGCTGGTTTCAGAGGAAACTATTCAACAATAGACCAAATTTTCACATTGCACCAACTAGCAGAGCTCAGCTGGGAAGACCATAAAGAACTATATTGTTGTTTTGTGGACTTTAAACAAGCTTTCGATAACATCAACAGAGAAATCCTTCTTAAAATTCTACTAGAAAAAGCAATAGACAAATATATAATACAGTTTCTGATAAAATATTACTCTAAGACAAATGCAATAATTAAAAAGGACATACTCACAACAGAACCCATAGAGATCCAAAAAGGAGTAAGGCAAGGATGCCCATTATTCCCATGCCTATTCAACATATATCTAGAAGAAGTTGTAAAGAAAGCAATAGACAATGAACCTGGAATCAATGTCAACGGTTTAAACATAAATAATATCAAATATGCAGATGATCTCGTCCTTCTTGCAAGAACCCCAAATGAACTACAAAAGTTGATCAACAAGCTAAACGAAACCTGTAAAACATATGACATGACAATAAATATACAAAAGACAAAAGTGATGAAAATAGGGAGGAACAGAACTACCATCTCAGCCACTCTAAATAGAGAACAAATGGAACAAGTAGACAACTTCATATACCTTGGATCAAAACTAACAGAAACAATAGATGAACTCAAAACAATCAAACACAGAATAGCGATAGGATGGACCACCATGGGAAAATTACAGAAAATCTGGAAAACAAACAAGATATCTAAACAAGCCGAAATAAAATTATATGAAGCAATAATTATACCAACAGTCATCTATGGAGCAGAAACATGGACAGTTAAAAAAAGAGAGGAAAAAAAAAACTGCTGGCATTTGAAATGAAATGCTTAAGAAAAATAAATAGAACGAGTTGGATAGAAAAGAAAACAAACATCACAGTCAGACAAGAACTATTATATAAAAAGACAATAATAGAAAAAATTAGAAAACAACAACTGAGATGGTTTGGACACACTGTACGCATGGATGCAGACAGACTTCCAACTGAAAAAAGAAGACCTGGAAGACCAAGAATTACCTGGCTGAAATTAATAAAGAACACCTCGGGATGCAGAACATATAAGAAACTTTTTCGAACAGCAAGGAATAGAGAAGACTGGAAGATCCTGCTCAAGAGAAGACTCAACCCATCTTAGACGGAAGAGAAGAAGTTCCCTTTTAGGTCTATAACCACTCCTACCCAAGCCGCCTGTTGGTTGCGAATTCCTTGCCCATCACTTTATCACTGCTTATCCCATATATTTCCTCACCCTCAACTACCCTGCTCACATCCTAATTCTTTCCTATGATGATCACATCCACTACTGCTTTCATCACTACAGTCATCCCTCGACTTATGTCCTGGTTCCATTCCATTCAGCAGGACGTAAGTCGATACATTAAATCAACGGTTATAGGGGTTGGGGACTTAACCATAAGTATACTGTCATTTTAATTTTTAAACCTTATTATATTATAAAACTGTATTGTGTGTTACTGCCACTATAAAACAAGAGAATAATCGCCTAAATCTTCCTCCACAATCACATTTTCATTACCTTCCCTCTGTGAACGATCAGGCTGTGGCTCTTCTGGTGTCACCTTTATTTTTTTGATGAAAATGCCCAACGAGCATTGCTTATTCCTCTTCTTCTCATCATAAATTTGTTCATAGCAAGCAAACGCCTCGTGTACTTTCATTTCTATTATTAAGTAGCGTTCAACATGTCTTCAGCTATTCATTTCCTTCATTTTGAAAACATCGCTAACTGCAAAGAACATTTCTGCAAGACCCTTCACTTTAAATTGTTTAACTACCTCTTCCTGTTTCTCTTTTCCCTCTTCCTTTTCTCATTTTTCCTCTTCTGCAACAGTTGTTCCTCCAGTTCGACTAATTCTTCGTTAATCACCTCTTCAGGGGAACTTTCAATGAGTTGAATTATGTCATCATTATTCACTTCGAGATTCAGATTGTTTGCTAAGCCCACTATTACAAACTTCCAAAATCATGCACAAACCTTTTTAATGTCTTTTTCCGTATGCCACTCATGTATTGAGAGGTCACTTCATCCCAAGTCACAGAAATATTTTTATAGCATGATAAATGTTGAATGTTTTCCAGAATTGCATGAAAGTCTGGTCCTTTCCTTCAGTAGCAGAAATGGCCTGTGAAAAAGTTCTCTGTAGATAATAACTCTTAAACAATGTAAGAACTCTCTGATCCATCAGTTGGATCAATGAAGTGTTTAGAGGGAGAAACATGACCTTGAACTTCGTGCAGATCACCGCTATAAGATGGATGACCCGGAGCATCATCTAGAATTAATAAAATTTTAAATTCTACATATTCTTTCACAGTAGCTTTTTATTTCACTCGCATAAGTTGATTAACGCATCCTCAAACAATGCTTGAGTCATCCACGACTTCTTATTGCTCCGATAATGAACTGGGAGTATGCTTGCTAATGTTTTTAAAGATTTGTGGATTCTCACTGTGCCATATCACAAATGGTTTTAGTTTATATCCAGCCACATTACCCGTAACAGAATCGTAATACGCGCATTAAGAACTTTGAAACTAGGTATAGATTTTAGCTTTTTGTGGATGAATGTCTGCACGGGCATTTTTTTCCAAAACAAGGGCGGCTCATCCATATTAAATATTTGCCATGGGAAATAATTTTCTTCCGCAATAATTTTATCCAATTTTTCCACAAACTCCTTGGCAGCCTTCTCAGCACTTGCAGATTCCCATACATTTTCACATTATGTAGTGCAAAACGCTGCTTGAATCTCATAAAACCAACCGGAAAAAGCATTGAATTCATAGTCATAATCAGGTACTGCGTTCTGCTTCAACATGTTGATGAGACTAAGTACCTTAGCGGTTATGGTCACGGTGCTAAGGGGTATGCTGTTTTTGTTCAGGTCTTCTATCCATGATGTACGTAGCTTTTCCATATCACCGATAGGACCTTGTTGTTGCTTCGTCACTATCGTCGATTTAATGGAAGCAGATCCTTTCACAGCCTCTAAGATTTTATCCTTATTTTTCAAAATGGTCGTTACTGTAGAATGAGACCATTCGAAGGTAAGCCCGTCGATGTGATCGCACATTGACAGGCTTCATGTTGCTTTATAACTTACAACTTCGTTTCAAGATCAATTGCTTGTCTCTTTTTCTGTGATTCTTCACTAGGTTTTTTGATTGGGCGTGTTGGGGCCATGTTGCACAAAACATCGCGAAATATTTAATGATAAATACACAAATAACCCACTTCTCAAACACAAAATCAACAGAGGAACTGTTGAAGATATGTGTCTACTGCCGAGGGAGGTTGCCGCTGAAAGCCTGTTACCACTGTGTGTTTTACCTTACGCTCGCTTGCATCTTGTTCGAAAGTATAGCCAAAAATATTATTGATTCCCTTATGGGATCACGGACGTATCTTCGAAAGGACGTAAGTCGAGGGATGACTGTACTTCCAACAGCCACTCTTCCTATGCCATGTCTCCCTCTTCACCTTACTCCCCCATTTTCCTGTTTCTCTTGCATTCCCATTCTCTTTTCATCTCTCACACTATTAATTTTTCCATTAACAAAACTTCATCTCTTACTTCCTCTGATCTATTGTTCACATTGCTCACTGCAATTCCTTTTAGCAATAGTTTTTCCAGTTCACTCAGACCAAAGCCATTCAAATTTTTATTTGAGCAAATCCATTCTTCCCTAAAATACATGCCACACATCTACCAGCTGCACTCAGTTCTGTTCACACATCACACTGTCAACATACCATTCATGATTCTTGCTGTCTGTTCTTCGAAAAATTGCTAAATAAAACAAGCAGTGATAGCGCAGTGGTAAAAAAACACTCAACAGGCATACAGTCAGGAATACATTTCCATACTTGAAGTAGAAAAAAAGCCATCAAAGGCTGGAAATGTGGAAAGGCCACAGGAGTAGATGATATTCAGAAATGCTGAAATATGGTGGTATAAAAGTCTTACAGTGGCTGCACTGCATAGTTCAGAAAGCCTGGACAGAGGGACGAATTCCCGATGATTGGAGTAGAGCTCTAATAGTACCCATATATAAAAAGGGAAATAAAACTGAATGTGAGAATTACAGAGGTATTTCCCTACTGAGTGTTCCTGGCAAGATCTATGCAAGCATACTTGAGAAACAGTTAAGAAGAATTGTGGAAGAAAAGCTTGGTGAAGAACAATCTGGATTCAGGCCAAATAGAGGCTGTCAGGATCAGACTTCACTTTACAACAAATAGTTGAGAAAGCATGGGAATATAACAAAGATCTGTATTTAAGTTTTGTCGATTTGGAAAAGGCATATGACAAGGTGCCAAGAGAGAAGCTATTCAATACACTACAGTTATATGGTGTCAATGGGGCATTATATCAAGCAATACTTAGTCTTTATTTGAGTTGGAAGTTGGCAGTTAGAATTGAAGGAAGTACAGGAAGATGCTTTAATGTTAAATCTGCTGTGAGACAAGGATGTACATTATCCCCTCTGTTATTCATCATCTATGTGGATCACATTATGAAAGAAAGTGGTATTAAACATGATATCAGAATTGGAGATGTTAATGTCAGCCCATTGCTTTATGCGGACGATGTTATACTTCTAAATAAATCTGCTTCAAGTTTGCAAGAGTCCCTGACTAAATTGAATAACTGTTGTAATAAATATGGTATGAAGGTCAGCATTAGAAAGACAAAGACAATGAAAATAGGTAGAATTGTTGAAAATGTCAACTGTGTTGTGAACGGGGAACCTGTGGAACAACAAGTAAAACATTTCAGCTACTTAGGCATGATTTTTACTGAAGATGGTAAATTAAAAATGTAAATAGACAACAGAATCAACAAAGCTGGTATGGTAGGAAGTCAATTGAATAAATTCATATGGAATAAGAGAGAAATTAGTCAGAACACTAAATTAGCTGTATACAAGACAGTGTTCAAACCAGTTTTAACTAATGGATCTGAGAGCTTGGTCAGAAGTAAAACACTTGACCAAAGACTAGAGACCGATATGAGAGTCCTGAGAAAGATTAGAGGCATGAACAGATGGCATCAATGGCAATATCATATTAAAAACGAGGATATTAGGAAAGAACTTGACATTGTCAGCATCCAGGAATGCATTAACAGAGCTAATCTCAGGTGGTATGGTCACTTAAACAGAATGGGCAAGGAAAGATTAGCAAAACAAGTGTTCTCTGCCAAGTTGGCAGGAAAATGACCCAGAGGAAGACCAAGATATAGGTGGATTGTTAGTACAATGTGCCTCAGACGATAGAAATATAAGATCTGATAATGATAATATTGTAGTCTTGACAAGTAACAGACTGATTTTGAGGAAAATTGTAGATAGGAAGTTAGTAATGATGTAAATTTTTCATGTAGTACTATCATATCCTGTACACCCCTTGATGGTACATGTCAGGAATTTGATGATGATGATGATGCTGTCTGTTTCCAACTTATTATCGTCATACCTTTCAACACACTGATAGTCTTTCCCATTATACTGTTATCTTTTTCGCTCCTCAAAAACAACCTTACATTTTTCTTATATCCAACCAAATCATTTGTTCCCACAATGCTCTTGCTCACTTCTTTCTCATATTCAAAGCATGAAATTTCTTGCTCATTCTTCCTCCTGGAAAGCAGACGTTATCGAATCTGTCATTAACCATACCTCTAATAATGGAATCTGCATAAACTACTGTTCTTGAATCATTCATCATCTGTTTTTCCCTATTTTCCTTCATGCTCTCCTTTTGTACTCTTCTTTCTATCAAATATCTATATCACATGTTCCTTATTTCATTTTTCATTTTGAACTTGTTCTTCAGATCTTGCATTCTGCTAGAAAATTTCACTGTCTCTTGCTCCTGTATTCTCACTCCCTCTTATTCTGTGATTCCTTTCTTCCAATTCCTCATTTTACTTTCTTTCACTTCTGTTTCTTTGGGCATATATTGTTTCACTCTTTCAGTCTTGCTTGCTTTCATTCCATTATTCACATTTATGTACCACATAAATGTGCTTTTGCACCACATTTATGCTTTCATTTCTTTAGTTAGCATTCACTGATAATGTGTAGTCTAACAAAATATCACACTTTCTACAGATCCATACCTTCTCTTGTCTTCTGTTCAGTCTTTCTACAAACATATCCTTCTCATTTAACCATGCATACATGTTGCACTCATGACATCGAACCATTCTCAAAAAGTCTATCATTAATAGCTTTTGATCTTCATGCTGCATGGTATGCTGATCTCATTCATACTACCATTTTGTTTTGTTCAAGGTTATTCAAGGTTAAGATTAAAAAGTCAGTTAAAAAGAAAAGTCAATAAGAAATGCACAAAGCCCACAATTACACTAAGCTGTCCAAAAGAAACAATATTCTACCAAAATGCAAATAATATCACCAATTACTATACAATATATCATATTTTCTGAAGCTATTCACCAATGACCAGGTACATCGAGGCCCTCTAGCAGCGATCTGTCTGATTGCTTCTACGTGCTGCTTTTATTCTTTGTAAATGAATGAAATATGCACGTAAACACAAGAAAGATATTTAATTAACCAAATATTTCGGTCTGGAAATAGCAGACCATCCTCAGTGGTATTACAAAAAACAGTTTTAAAAAATACAAGCTAGAATGCTAACAATAGATCGTTAATAAATAGAACACTTTTGAACACAATAGAACTCTTGCAAAACGAGTTTAGATAAAGACACAATTGAAAGACTTAAAACTCATTTTGCAAGACCTCCTAGATTTTATGGTCTCCCTAAAATCCATAAGATTGACTATCCTCTTCGTCCAATTAGATTGTATTATTGATTCTCCTACTTACCGTATAGCCAAATATCTAGCTAAATTATTGAAATCTTACATTGGCAACTCTAATTCTTTTTTTAAAAAACTCCTCAGATTTCTAAGAAAAATTTAAAAAAATGTCTCATTACAACCTTCTCTTGGAAAACATCCCCCAAACTAGCATGCTTTGTTGACGTAACAAGCGACCTGGACATATGTTCCATACTTGATCCAGCCACAATTGTACACCTTCTTCATCCATCCAACCTTTCTGACTGGCACAAACAATTACACCTGGTGGAAATTTCATATGCTTTGGAATTTTCTTCCTTTTAAATATCACTGTCGGCTTTAATTTGGTTCCATCTGCCATGCATGCTAGAACAACAGTAAAATGCGTGTTTTCATGTCTCGTTGTTTTTATGAAGACGCCCTTTTCACCAACTGAGTTTATTGTTCAATTCCCAGGCATATCAAAGTACATGGGCGTCTCATCCATATTGCCAATTTGGGAAAGTTCGCATCCGTGACACTTCCGTAATTTTATGATAAATTTATGGAAGGACTGCACTTTTCTTCAAGCTGCTTTGGTAACTTCTGAGCAATTTTTGTTCAGTGTCGTAATGTTAATGCTTTGCGTTCAATAAATCTGTTGCACCATCCAGGCAAAGCAAGAAAAGATGAAATACCTGGTGTGTCCTTGAATTTACCATTCTTGAGTTGTAGAACTTGAAAACGAATTGCATTTCTTATTATTATAATGCCATCCTGTCATTGCTTCAAAATCCATCCATTTAGCTCTTCTTCGAGTTCTGGAAAGGATGCTACATCTCCATGACGGGCACGTTTCATTTTGGGGATTTTTTCAAGACTGTCTTTTTGCTTATGCCAAAGTCTAATATTACTCTCTGCTACACCAAATTCTCTCATAGCAACACTGTTATTATGTTCTTCTGCAAACTGCACGACACACAATTTAAATCCCGCTTCAAAAGATGAATGTTTACGTTTCTGTTGGCTCATTTTCAGGCTAGCTTTGTTTAACGAATAATATTTAATATGAACTGTGGTTAAACCGATATACCTATCATTAGCACCTTACATTACTGGCTTTATTATTATTATTATTATTATTCCGGGCAACTCCAAGGAGTCGACACTCATCCAGGGAGGCCCTAACATCATGTCAAGAACAACTATTCGACATTCACACAGTATCTATCATACCTTGGCTTGAACTCATTCACGGTTGTAGCACCCACCGCAGACTCTGGCAGCTTATTCCACTCATTCACCACTCTCCAAGTAAAAAAACCTAGCTCTAACACCCTTGTTAACCACATTCTTGCCCAGCTTCCATGCATGGCCCCTAGTCCTCCCACCACCAGTCCTATTTTCAAAAATATCTTCTGGATTAATCTTATAGTAACCCTTCAGCAATTTGAATGTCTCCATCATATCACCCCGTTTCTGCCTATCGACCAATTTTTGTAACCCACAAATCTTCAACCTATTCTCATAAGGTACATTCCACAGACCTGCTATCATCTTGGTCACTTTTCTCTGGATCCCCTCCAGAGACGAGTTTATGTGCAGGTACGATGCACGCTCAGTCGCCGAATGCGAATGGGTCAAGTATGGTTGCATATGCATTAGATAGTATATATTATGTGTGCAAGTCTAATAAGATGTTATATTTTTTAGGATCCGCATATAATGCGAACCCTTAACTTTAAGTAGTATTTTTTACCATAAATTTTTCGCATTATACGTGATAATATACAGTAATCTGTTCTCATGACAAGACCCTAAACACTTACTAAATCACATCCTTAACACTTTCTCAGCCAATGGCTACCCCCCCCCCCCCCCCCAAAAAAAAAATCCAAAAAATATTGAAACCAACAAACCACAACCCCCCCCCCTCGACAACAAGGATTACTCTAAATCCATCACCATTCCCTACATCCGAGGCACCTTGGAAAAAATTACCAAAAATTTTAAAAAAACATGACTTGACCTCCTGTTACAGACCATACAGAAAATTGGCATCCCTTATCCGCTCCACTAAGGACCAACCACTTCCCCTAGACCTACCTGGTGTATTCCAGGTCCCTTGCAGCTGTAAACTGTCTTACTTTGGCCAAACAGGCAGGACAGCGAATATCAGAATTTCGGGACACAAGGACTACATCTGTTTTCACAAGTACAGCGACTCTGGTGTTGCAGACCATGCTCTGGATGCACGCCACAGAATACGGTGGAAGAAAGCTACAGTAATACACCGTAGCAAATACAAATTCGAAAGACTATTCGTTGAATCAGCCTCAGCCCTAAGAAACTCTCCAAACCTCAACAAATTTGGTTGTATGAGATTGCCCCAAATTTGGGAGGCTTACATCAGCAGACCTTCAGCCCAACAGCCAAAAACGCCTACTTAGCCTGCTAGGGAGCACCATCAGGACTTTTAGGAGAACAATAGCTTCATCACTTCATTTCAGTTACAGTGTTGTAGTGCCTACATGCACGTGCCTTTTTTGTAAGTTCCTTTTGAAGATATGACGTTGCCAAAATATCAGAAATATTTATTAAAGTGTAATTTAATTTATATTCTTATCTACGTTGTCAATTCCTTAAGTGATTTAGTAATGTGTAACCAACGTATAAGTCTGTCTATGAGAATATAACTGTAGTGTTTTGAAAAGCTTTTCCTAGGCACCTTGTCATATGCCTTTTCCAGAACTACAAAACTTAAGTATAGATCCTTGTCATATTCCTGATTTCTCAACTATTTTTCATGAAATAAAGTGAAAATCTGATCTTAACACCCTCTATTTGGTCTGAACCCGGCTTGTTCTTCTCTAAGTTTCAATTCACATAATTTTCACAGCCTCTTTTCAAGTATACTTATAGAAATCTTACCTAGAACACTTAGAGAAATTCCTGTAATTGTCACATTCATCTTTATTTCCATTTTTTATAGTTGGGAACTATGACAGCTCTATTCCAATCATCTGGAATTCACCTTCTCACCAGGCCCTCTATTATTCAGCACACAACTGAAATTCAACTTTCTCACCAGGCCCTCTATTATTCTGCACATCTGAAATTCAACTTTCTCACTAGGTCCTCTGAATTATTCAGCACAGCCACTGGAAAACTTTAACTCCAAGTTGGAGCATTTCTGGTTGAATATCATCTATTCTAGCTGTCTTTTCACATTTCAAGTTTTTGACAGCCTTTTCTACTTCAAGTATTGATATTTACTTCTGTTGGCATTCCTGCATTCTGTCACTACTTGTTCGCTTAATAGTCTTTCAAAGTAATTACTCCAGACATCTACGATATTCGACATTCTTATCTTGAGTTTTTTATTTTAACTTGTGGTTCTTAGAAACATGAGTTAAAATTCATTTGAACACTCTCTAACATACTAACTGTTCAGTGCTTTGGCTAATTTCTCACTTCTTCCATATAAAGTTACTCAACTGGCTCCTCTCCATTTCTGTTTTGTCTATTGTATTATGAACTTTCAAATTTAATTTGCTATCTTCACTAAAAACTAACTAATAACTGAAAGAATTTCCTTATTCTATATGTTCTTCACTGAAATTGCAGCTGTTTTTTACATTTGCCTGACCATTTTCATAGTTTTTCCTTTTCATCGCTGCTTTATGTCATTTCATTCCTGCTGAGTGTCCATTGAAGTCAATATAATCAATGGATATTATAGAAAAATTATATGGATACAAAGCGTATGTTTTTGATATATTTGATCCATGTGGCCGGTTTGGTGGTTCAAGTCCTGAAGACTTGTACTGTTTTTCTTCAGGAGTATAACACTGCCTACATGAAGAGGTGAATTAATAAACTTGATATACTTATCATGAAATGAGTTTTAAATATAAAAGGTTGAGCCACTAATGGTCAAGTGATGTGCAATATACAGCTTTTTATCAAGTCAGTCATATCTTCTCAATGTGTGACCAGTTAGTACAAAAGAAGCTCCTCTGGCACTATCAGAGAGCATACATGCTGTCAAATAATAACTTTTTAGTTGGAGGAAATCCCAACTAGACCTACCAGGTAGCAGAACTAGTTGAGATTTCCAACTTGCATCTTCATCTCAAGTAGATCTAGTTGGGATTTCAACCACCTTGCTCATTGGGTGTGTAAAGTGATTAATGCTATGTTTAGCAACAGAAGATAAAAGAACATCTGACTTCTGTTGCTTCCTTAATCTTCTAGGATGAAGTGACACCTTTCCAAGAGAGTGCCAAACAAAATGTGGAAATCAAGAGCATCCTCCATCTTTGAGGATACAAAAGTAAAGTTCTACAGACTCCCTTCCAAACAATACAGGACCAAACCAAAGTTAAGACTTTTAAGAGACTTCCCAATCTGCATAGCATTTAAACTGCCAGACTGTGCCTTGTTGCACTGTTGAGAAGCTACATAGTGGTATGCAGAGAGATTGGGGCACTTTTGAGGCTACATTACAGCATGGAGACTGTTGTCCTCTGTATGGGACTCATCTACAAATTTATCACCTTTTGCATGGTCCCCTGCTCTTTTATCTTCCTGTCTTAAACACTAACATGACAGCAAACCCAACTAAATACTGTAACACTATGATTAAAATAAAGAAACAAACCTCTCTCAAAAAATAAATACATTTAAAAAACTATTACAGAAAAAAAATCTCTTGTAGATTTTTTTCTTCACTTCAACAACATCTGTAGCATAAATGCCACCTTAAATTATGTGCACCATCAGCTACTGCCTCCAAACTTGACCTCCTGTTTCTGACCAAACCACAAGTTACTGTCACAAAAAAGCATTCCATCTTTACTGTCCAAATTATACCTCCTCTGTGTTATTTTTATTTTTTTTAAGATTTCCTTGCCTATGTATCATTTATCTGTCATCTACCTCCCTCAATTCTGAAAATCTTTCTAACCTCTTTGATCTTCATATGATGGTGTAGCACTACCATTTTCTGAAAAAGAGGTGGGAAGTATTTCAAAGAACTAGTGCTTTGGAATACTTCTTGGAAAACCATGGCTTGGATGTTAGGTAGGAATTCTGAAAAGCATGGGGAATGAAGACCCTGATTAATGGATGATTTCTGTCATAGAATCAGAAGAAGCATATGTGTGACCATGAAAGGAAGCACTAGTTCTTGGAGATCATCCAACTTGGTGCTGAAGAATATGAGGCGGTGAATGGATGAGAGGGGGGGGGGTTTCCAGTAATGATGAAACTTGGATGAGATTGTGATGGGATTTCTGCTAAAGATAAAATTCAGAGTGTTGGGTGAATGGAGAGGTTCTCTGAACCTTGATTTCCTAACAATGATCAAAAATCCATCTACCCTAAAAGTGAAACTGACCATGCTGGAAGAGAAGGCTAAGGTATTGCTGTACTACACAATGACCTAAAGCAAACTGTTCATCTTCTAACCAGAATACCCAACAATCCTATCCATTCACGAACACTCTGGATCTTATCTTTAACAGAAATTCCATCACAAACTCACCCAAGTTTCTTTCATCTTTAGTGGATCCCCCCCCCCTCATCCATTCACAGCCTCATATTCCATACTTCAGCACACAGCAGGAAGATCTCCAAGACTTCATGGTCATACCACACTTTCACAAATGCTTCTTCTATTACAGAAATCATCCATGAATCGGCATCTTCATTTCCCACTCTTTCTCTTCAAAATTCCCATCTAATATCCAAGAGTGGAATACTTAGAAAAACCATATAACTTTCCAAGAAGTATTCCAAGGCAGTCTAAAAGATTAAAGTGGCTCAAGACAAAATCTCCAGCTTCATTCACATCTACAGCAAAGTCTGCAACTACAAAACCATCATTAACAATGCTAAGTCTGATTTCAAAAGGACTAAGTGTAGAAAATTCACATCCTAGACAAATGGCAGTTGTGCTTTTCTGGTACCTTAAAAAAAAGCTGTTGGATGCAATGTTTGTGCATTAACTATTTTTCTCCCACCTCTTGCTCAGGAAATGGTAGTGCTGCACCATCATCTGAATATAAAACTAACCTACTGACATCATTCTTCTCATCCAACTACCACCTAGATTACCAAGGTAAATCACCTCTGTCTTTAAATGAAACATTACTTTGCATGTCTCCTGTGGTTCCATTAGAATGACACAGGGAGAATCTTGTTCAATCTGACTACCAAAAAAGGGCTTCTGCTCCTTATAGAGGTATTTCACTAATCTCACTGAATTAACAGCTATCCTTTGTTATCTTATGCTTCATCATATCACACTCAGTTGCAAGCCATATGGACTGGAGCATTGTCATGAAGCAGGTGAACACCATGACTCAGCATTCCTCGTCTCTTCTCCTTTATGGTGTTGCACAGTTTGTGCAGGAGTGAAGCATAATATTCTGCATTCACAGTGGTATTCCTTTCCTTGAAGTCAATCAAGAGAATTCCCTGGCAATCCCAATGGATTGTTGCCATGATCTTCTTGGTGGACTGAGTGACCTTGGCTTTTCTTGGTAGTGCTTTGTCGGGTTTGTGCCACTTCATGGATTCCCTTTTGGAAAGAGGATCATAATAAAGGACCATGATTTCATCCCCGGTGACAATGGATTCCAGCACTTCTCTCTGATTCCCTTGGCAAAGCTCTAAAAACTTGCGGGAACAGGTCACATGATGCTCTGTCTGAACGGAAGAGAGAAGTTGAGGAACTCACCTTGCACTGATCGTGAACAATGCAAAAGACTATTATTATAGATAATCCCAACCTTGCTGAGATTTCTTTTAGCTTCAGCTGTCTGTCATAGAGTAGTTCCTCCTCAACAAGAGAAATTTTTGTCGTCACTTCCACGGGCTGACCATCACGAGGACCTTCTTCGATGCTCTCTTCCTAGGCGAAACTGTTTAGCCCATTCTTTCATGGTGGAATATGAAGGAGAAGCTTCCCCATAGACACCATCCAACTGCTGTTTAATATCACTTGGAGAAAGCCTTTCTTTTGTGAAAAACTTTATCACAGTATGGTACCCAACTTAAAGTGCAAATAACCACATGTCAGTCAAATAAGTGCCTCCAACTGAATGACGCAGGTAAAGTTGAAACTTGTACACTAACCTCCCCACAGATGGTGCTATCTGTCACACACGACATTCTAAAATTGGACAAATTTTGTTTATTAGGCTGGAAACTTTTTGAACCTATCTCATAATTCAGAAGGCCAGGTCAGCAAGGCCTAATGCCAGATGATTAGAGCTGAGCACTCATAGTACCAATTTATAAAAAGGAAAATATAACTGAATGAGAGTATAAGAATTTTCTGAAAGAAGGATTCACATCACTCCTGATATTAAAAGCTTATCCCATATCTCCAACTAGAGACTAAGTTAAATGACTAATATAAAATGTTTAATTTATATTGAAAGAGTAAATTAAAAGACATACCTGGTAGTATATTTTTAGAGTGGAAATGACAATATTTGGAGCCACACTTGATTGAGCAGAGAACATGCATGGTGTTGTAATGAAGCATAAATACAAATCAATAAACATGGAAAATGATAGATCAAATGGAATATAGATTTTAAAAATTTTGAAAAGGAAAAATATTATTACAACCACCTCCATGGAACCAACAGACTCATCATGGGAGGCCTACTGAACTAATATGTATCATACTGAACACCAAACTCATTTATGCTCCAAGCATTCAGAACATGTTATGGTGGCGAGTTTCATTCACACACAAAAAATCTACTCCAAAGTTGACATGTGGTATGACCAGTGCTTTAAACAGTAGAAATGTAAAAGTGGAACTTGAAGAGTAATTTGGATTAGTACTGCATCAACATAATTCACACTGGCAAAACAAAACAAAAACAAGTGAGATTCTTATAATTAACAAATATAAGATATTCTATTATTTATTATCATTATCTGATATGTCCAGGAAGTTCACAACTCATCAAGAAAGGCCATACCTAATCCAGATCAGCTGTTATATCTTCTCTTAAACTCTTAGAAATAAAAATTTTCAAAACCACTTCAGGCCTCCAATAAGAAGGAACACAAACTAGTCATCACTAACAACATCTTCCAACATGAAGATGTGCACAAATTCACATGGAGAGAAGATATGAAAAATAACAGTCTCGTTTATTTTGTTATTACTGAGCAATCACAATATGGCTCATCCACAATATGAAAACTAAAAATTTTGAACACTAAAAATATTTAAGACCAAAAAGAAACAAAAACTAGTAAAATATATACAGGACCAGCAACATGATGGTAGTGTTGGCCATTTCATAAAAATCATCGTCAGATGATTTACAGCACAAAACTGACTATGATTTGTCATGTGGTTTTCTGTTCTTTTCCATTTCTATTGTTTAAAGCACTGGACATACCATACATCGAATGTGGAGTAATTTTTTTATGTGTAGAGTTTTGTGCGAGTGGACTCACCACCACAATGTGCTGTAAATGTGGGGAGCATAAATTAGTTCAGTGTTCAATCTGATAGCTATGTTGCTATTTCACTAAGCCTCACACAATAAACCTTATCATTCCATAGAGGTTGCTGTAATAATAATATACTTCCTTTTTCAAATTTTTAAAATCTATAGTCTCTATGTGATCCATCTTTCCTTGTTTATTTGTTATATTTATGTTTTATTATCCATATCATCCTATTACTCTTCTCATCTCAATCGAATGTGGTTCCGAATATTTTGTCATCCTCATCTTCTAAAAATATACAACCAGGTATGTCTTTTAAATTACTCTTTCAGTATAAATTAAGCATATTATATTAGTCATTTAACTAGCCTCTGGTTGGAGATACAGGGTAGCTCCAATACTGAATGTGAGAATTACAGAAGAATTTCCATACTAAGCATTGCAGATAAGATTTATGAAACAATAAATCAATATCAGGATATCAAAACTAAAGATTCAACTTGGCTCTTTATTTTATGCTGATGATGTTATGTCATGTCCTGTTAATATCATCTCTATCTAGGAGGCTGACTATTATGTATCTTTACCTGAAATCCATAATGTGCAGTAAAAAGATAAGATGGTGAGGCTCTAATTCTCTTCCATATTGCAGCTATTATCCTGCCTGTAGATATGTGTATTCACAGGGCCAGTTTGCCTGTTTTGAGAGAGACAAAAAGCCAGAGTTTCTGGTAGAAAAAATCCTCCACCCTTGTATGAGGCTAGCTAACTCGCCATTAGATTGAAAACACCTGATAAAGGTTCATCATAGATGGGATTCAAACCTAGGTCTTTCCAGTGTAGTTATTCAGAATTATTTGGTTGAATAACTGCTGTAACAGATTAACTGCTGTAAGTGCCGTAACAAATTTAAGATGAAAATCAGCAAAAAAAAAAAAAATCCTTGAAAATGGATAGGAACATTGAAAACATGACCTTCATTCTCAAAGCAGAACCTATAGAACAAGTAAAATATTTCAACTATATTTAGGCACAATTTTTGGTGAAGATTAGAAATAGGCAACATAATGAACAAAGCTGGTTTAGTGTAGAGCCATGTAAAGTTTATGTAGAATACGAAAGAAATCAGTCAAAATGCTAAAACTAGCTGTATACACGAGAGCATTCAAATCAATTTTGTCTTATGGATCTGAGAACTAGGTGAGAAGTAAAACATTTGATCAAAAACTAGAGATAGCAGAATATGAGAGTTTGAAAAAAATTAAAGATGTGAATAAATGCTGTGAAAGGCAGCATCATATTGAAAGTGAGAATATTAGGAAAAAATCTGACATTGTTAGCATTCAAGGAAGTGTGAGCAAAGCTAATCTAAGGTGATATGGTCACTCAAACAGAATGAGAAAAGTGAGCAAAACAGATGTATGATGCCAAAATGGCAGGAAAAAATATTCAGAGGAAAACCAAGGTCTAAGTGGATTGAAGCACATGGAAATGCTCTAGAACAGCACTTCCCAAACTGTGGGCCATAGGTTTTATTGAGGGGAGCCATGAAATAATGAAAACAAATTGAAAATCTTTTAAGACTAAGTAGATTTTTTTTATCTTAAAAGAAACGTATTTAATTTTTATGTTTATTATTTCTTTTTTGTTATTTTTTATATTTTAATGGAAAAAATAATCACCCATTGGTGGGGGTTCACAAATTTTGATTCCTAGACGTATTTCGGCGCTTAATGAATATTAGTAAATATATGCTTATGCATATAAGTTTCATTTCAAAGCAGAAATCTAAGAATTGCAGTTTCAAATATTTCATCTGATATTGGTGTAGCAGTATTGAAACACATCCATCACATTAAATTGTTATTAAACTTCTCTTATGTTTTTAATTCTTTCTTTATTACTAATCATTTTACGTTTCATGTGCTTGTACTGCAAATGTACAATAACAATATATCTATCTATATAAAAATATGAGATAATGTGCCATTTCAAATGTATATGTAAGATACTAAAAATGTAATATTTGTATTTGATTTTTGCAATATTCGCTGTGTATGTTTTGTATCGAATATAAATAAATATTATAATAATATATGTCCATATTACGATTTTTTTCCGAGGGGGGGCCATGAAATATTTAAATTTTTTCAACGGGGACCCTGACATCCAGAAGTTTTGGAAGCACTGCTCTAGAAGACTAAAATATAACATCTGACAGTACTGGATTACTGATAAATAGCAGATTAATTTAAAGGAAAAGAGTTTAATAAGGTTAATGATAATGTAAACTTTATCATGTAGTGCTATGATATTATCCTATACATCCCTTGAAGGTACATATCAAGAATTTAATGACGTTGATGCCTTGTTTCATTTGTATTTCTCTCCATGTGATTTATACACAACTTTATATTGGATCATGTTAATAAGAATGACTAGTCCATGTTGTGAACAAAAATCATTAGCTTTACTCTTTTATGCAAATTGTACAATAATATTTCTATATATCTGATTGTCATTTCTATTACACCTGTTTATATTTAAAATAAAAGCAACCAGATTTTTTTAATGTCCTTTTGAATGGTTCAAATTTCCTCTACTTCTTCCTTCCATAATCTTCTATGACTGTTGGCACAAATACATCTCAATCTTTGATTTTCTATTTTGAAATTTGCTATCCTCATCCCAGTTTAAACTGCCTGCCATTCAAGAAGTTTATCGTTCTATTTTAGGCTCAATAGTAAAATCATTCCTTTCTCTCCATGATCACTGCTGCAAAAATATATCATCCTATCTGTTTATGATGATATATTTATGGTTATCTGTTTTCATCTCACTAACATCAACTGTGTAGATATAGTATTTGTGGTCTGATGATGAAGAACAGATTTTAATCCTTAAACTTCACAGCTAATTCCAGTTTGTTCATAATGCCCATGGAAACTATTATCCATGAAGTTCTGAAAACTTATGCATTATCAGCAAATGCTGATAACGCATTCTTGTAAAGCAAATGCACTATAAAAGAAGATTTCTTTTCTTTGGATAAATTTGACTTTGAATCTTTCTTGGTATATATATATATATATATTACTAATATTGCCTCCTTAACATCCAAAGAGATTAGTCTTTCTCTTTCATTTGGATTGTTATTTTACTTATGGAAAGCTAACTCTATATAAATAGAGATCCATCTAGCCATTGAATACTATCTCACAATTACAAAAAACTCACATTCAAGTACCTAAGAGTTTTCTAAAAACTCATGACTTGGTGCCGAGGAGAGCAGTTAGGTTGGTTAATGTTCTGTCTCACCAATTCACTCCACTCTTTTTCAAATAATGTTCAGTTTCCACTCATTCTTATAAAAAGGTTGCTTAATGATCTGTCTCACCAATTCACTTAGTAAAACCCAGTTCTGTCTTATTTCTCACAAAAAGGAACCATTTTCCCCTAGCATTATTTTTGATAGCATTCAAATTCTCAGACAAGATGAGATTTCTCTTCTCGGAATTACCCTGACATCAACACACACAATCTAGCATAAACACATCACAACTATTGTATCCTCAGCTTCCAAAAAACTAGGTTTTCTCTTTCGCTCAATGCGTTACTTCACCTCTCAACAGCTGTTAACCTTATACAAATTGCAAATCCACCCAGCTATCGAATACTGCTCTCACTTTTGGAGTGGAGTTCCTAAAAGCTCCCCCCAAAATGCTTGACTCAATACAGAGGAGAGCAATTAGACTGATAATGACCCATCTCTTACCAACTCGCTCCTCTCACTCTCACATAGATTTTTTTTTTCTTTTAGACTTACACGGTGATCCGAATGCATTTTTGAAAATTATAGAGACAACTACCATGTTTGAATAAAAACTTTAGTTTAATATAACTAAAATCTACATTCGACGTTTCGACCTTTATGTCAAGGTCATCTTCTGGAGTGTACAAATATACACAGGAAACAAGCTATACTACAATCAAACTGGTTCGTTAAAGACACTGACCAACCGCTACCACAAAGACCAACAAAAGGGGAAAAAAAAAAAAAAAAAAAAAAGTTTTTTTTCCCCCCACCAGAAGTCAGGCCAACAATTGTGGTAGTGGTTAGTCAGTGTCTTTAACGAACCAGTTTGATTGTAGCATAGCTTGTTTCCTGTGTATATGTGTATATTTGTACGCTCCAGAAGATGACCTTGACATAAAAGTCGAATGTAGATTTTAGTTATATTAAACTATAGATGTTTTTTCTTTGCAATATGTATATTCTATAAATATTTCCATGGGAAATGTTCAACTGAAACAGCATCAATAATTCCCCCACTCTGTACTGAGCTCATTGGAACATGTACAGCTTCTGCCCAACATCCTTTCACAGTACACCTTGAAACCCACAGAACAAGTTTCTTTTCCTTCTCCTTCATCTCTGCTACTGCTGTACTGTGGAACAGTCTTCCCCCTGACGTATTTCCCAAGGAATACAACATACAGGCATTTAAATCAAATGTAAACAAGTTTCTCCTTTCCCAACCCACTACCCATATACGGCACTAATGTACTAGAGGTTGACCAGCCAACCTCTCGTATATGGGCCCAACATAAAAATAATATATAACAGAGGCAAGCAGAGAGAAAGCACGTGAGCTACGTACAGACTTAGCAGTCATACCGGGTGGTCTAACTTCTGTTTTGCAGCCGCTTGAATAAGCCGTTTAAAGATCACTTATGTGAAAAATGGAGAGAATGGATGTCATCTGGTTTGGTGAAGATGACAAAGGGTGGGAATTGTCAGAAGCCTGAGATCACCCTAGTCATCAGCTGGGTTAAGGAAGCATGGGATTCGATACCATCTGAATTGATTCACCGCTCATTTCTTAAATGTGGAATAAGTAATTCAATGGATGGATCTGAAGATCACGTCATATACGAAAGCGAGGATGATGCACAACAAAATGGAGAGCATGAAAACAATGACGACAACTGCTACACTCATGACGCAATCCCTACAGATGAATTTATAAATGAAATGTTTGATGACTCTAAAGATGAAGAATTTAAAGGATTTGACATTTTGTTTTAAAGTAAATATTCTTTCGTTAATTCGTATTGTATTTTGACATTTTATTTTAAAATAAATATTTCTTTCGTTAATTCGTATTGTATTATTTATAATGTTATGGAACAAGACTAACAGATTGCATTATATGTGGACAGGGCATTTTAGGGCTAGTTTTCAAACAAAATTTCTAATTCGCATTATACGTGGATCACATTATATGCGAAAATATACGGTAGTTTAGCCCTGTTGTATAGTGTTTTCAATATTGTTGTGTGTGTGTGAGGGAAATTGTTGGTGAATGTACCTGCCTGTATGGGTGGGTTTTCTATAAACTGAGAAAACCAAGGTTCCATCAGGCTGGTAGGTGACTAGTGTGTCTAGGAAAGGGAGGCTGTTGTTTTCCTCTTTTTCCAGGGTGAAGTTGATTTTGGGGCGTTGGTTGTTTAAGTGTGTTAAGAAGGAGAGGAGTGTATCAGAGCAAGTGGCCAAATAGTGAACATATCATCAATGTAGCAAAGCCATATGGTTGGTTTTTGTGGGGCAGAGGCTAAGGCTTTTTCTTCAAAGGTCTCCATAAAGAAATTGACCAAGGGTGGGGAGAGTGGTGAACCCATGGCTGTCCCTTCTATTTGTTTGTAGAATTTTCCCTGCCAAACGAAATAGCCTGAGTTCATTGTGAACTGATACAGAGCTGAGATCAGGAGAAAATTTAGCTTGGATTAGCTCTAAAATTTCCTTGAGTCGGACATTTGTGAATAAGGAGGAGACGTAAAAGCTGACCATTATGTCAGTATGTTGGAGTGTAAGGTTTTCTATGTTTGCTTTGAAGTGGGCTGAGTTTTTTATGTGTGATGGTGTGTTGCCAGTATAGTGTGGGAGCACTTTAGCCAAATGTTTAGCTAATTTGTATGTGGGAGAATCAATGCCATAATGCCATCCACTATGGTACATAATGGCACATTTTCTTTATGTATTTTTGGGAGTTCATAAATACGGCAGGGGGGGGGGATATAGAGTTAAACGGCTTTAATTTGTTGGTAACTTCTACAGGCCGAGAAGTGACTTTGACTTTCTTAAGGAGCCTGTGAAGTTTTCTGATTTGTGAGTTGGTGAGATTGTATTCGATTGGGGATAAGTAGCCCGATCTAATAGAAGAGCATTAAGCTTACCTGTGTAGTCCTTTTGGTTAAGTACTACAGTTGCATTTCCCTTATCCACTTTGGTGATAACTATTTCTTTATTATTCCTCATTTCCTGCAGAGCTTTATATTCCTTGTTGGATATGTTGGTTTTTAGTGGTCTTGCTTTGAAGAGGACCCAAGCTACATCCAGTCTTACACTTTTGGCGATTTAATTCGGAAGGTGGCGGATTCCGCGTTCAATCTGGATCATAATATCATCACTAGGTATTTTTCTAGGAGCAATGGCAAAGTTGTGGCCATGTGAAAGCACGTTGAGTGCTTCAGGGCGACTGAAGAAAGGTTGATTACAGTGTTGGTAGGAAGTTTTGGATTGTCGGTAGAGTTCTTTTTTAATTTTTCGAATTTTTTGATCTGTCGACCTTGTATTTTTTCAAATTCTTTGTCTGCTGCGGTACACAAGACGTCATGTAAAATTGACCAAAGCTTGTGATTTATAGTGAACGAAAGCTCTTCTTCAAAAGCACGAATAGCTTTGTTAATGTCCACTAAGAGAAACTGCATGGCAGCGATTTATTCTTGAAGCAAAGCGTAGCTGGCATCGTTATAGATACGGAGATCTTTTTGTGAAACAAAATGGTGCTTGAATTTTACACAATTTGGGATTACCTGATTATCCCTTGATATCTTGATATTCGGCAACGTCACGTTGCCGAAATATCGGAAATATTTATTAAAGTGTAATTTAATTTATATTATCTATGTTGTAAATTCCTTAAGTGATTTAGTAATGCATAACCAGTGTATAAGCCTGTCTACAAGAATTGCCATCATCCACGGCGATGCCATCGCATGGAATGCCCGCCAATATTGTAAAATGAAGTTGAAGTTATCTAGACAATTAAATCGTCTAACTTTCCTAAAATGCTGCCAGGATAATCAGATAATCCCAAATCGTGTAAAATTCAAGCACCGTTTTGTTTCACAAAAAGCTCTCCGTATCTATAACCATGCCAGCTACGCTTTGCTTTGGGAACAAATCGCTGCCACATGGTTTCTCTTAGCGGACATTAACAACGCTATTCGTGCTTTTGAAGGAGAGCTTTCGTGCACTTTAAATCACGAGCTTTGGTCAATTTTTCATGACGTCTCATGTACCGCAGCACAATAAAGAATTTGAAAAAATACGAGGTTGACAGATCAAAAAATTCTAAAAATTAATAAAGAACTCTGCCAACATGGGTTGGTAGAGTTTTTTATGGAGTGGTGATAACACTATACAACAGGGCTAAAGTAATCTGTTCTAACAACAAGGCCCCTAAACACTGAACTAAATCACATCCTCAACACTTTCTCAGCCAATGGTTAAACCCCCCCCCCACCAAAAAAAAAAAAATCCAAAAAATATTGAAACCAACAAACCACAACCCCCCCCCCTCCACAACAAGGATTACTCTAAATCCATCACCATTCCCTACATCCGAGGCACCTCGGAAAAAATTACCAAAATCTTAAAAAAACGTGACTTGACCTCCTGTTACAGATCGTACAGAAAATTGGCATCCCTTATCCGCTCCACTAAAGACCAACCACTTCCCCTAGATCCCTTGCAGCTGTAAACTGTCTTACTTTGGCCAAACAGGCAGGACAGCGAATATCAGAATTTTGGAACACAAGGACTACATCCGTTTTCACAAGTACTGCCACTCTGGTGTTGCAGACCATGCTCTGGATACACGCCACAGAATACGGTGGAAGAAAGCTACAGTAATACACCGTAGCAAATACAAATTCGAAAGACTATTCATTGAATCAGCCTCAGCCCTAAGAAACTCTCCAAACCTCAACAAATTTGGTTGTATGAGACTGTCCCAAATTTGGGAGGCTTACACCAGCAGACCTTCAGCCCAACGGCCAAGAATACCTACTTAGCCTGCTAGGGGGCACCATCAGGACTTTTAGGAGAACAATAGCTTCATCACTTCATTCTCAGTTATTGTGTTGTAGTGCCTACGTGCATGTGCTTTTTTTGTAAGTTCCTTTTGAAGATGGCAAAGTGACTTTGCCGAAATATCGGAAATATTTATTAAAGTGTAATTTAATTTATATTCTTATCTACGTTGTCAATTCCTTAAGTGATTTAGTACTACAGTTATATGTGGTAACTGGAACATTATATAGAGCAATACACAGTCTATATTTAAGATGTAAGTTAGTAGTTTGAAGAAATGCAGAAAGATAGTTTCACTCAAAATCAAGTGTAAGACAAGAGTTCACATTATCCACTCTTATTCATTGTTTGTATAGATTGCATTATGAAAAAAAGTGGCATTAAACTTGATATTAGAATTGGAGATATCAAACTTAGCTCTATGCAGATGATGTTTACTTCTACATACATTCGATGCAATTCTCCAGGGTTTTCTAAATTGAATAACAGCAGTAACAAATTTTGCATGAAAAATGAGGAATAAAAAGACAGTAACTATGAAAGTAGATTGGAACGTAGAAAACTTCAGCTTCATTCTCAGTGGTACAAACTATAGAACAAGTAAAATATTTCAGCTATTTAGACACAGTTTTTAGTGAAGATGGGAAATTAAGTATCAAAATAGAATAATCAAAACTGGTATGGTGAGAAGCCACTTGAATAAATTTA
This sequence comes from Typopeltis vanoorti, assembly GCF_054136105.1. Lineage (NCBI taxonomy): Eukaryota > Metazoa > Arthropoda > Arachnida > Uropygi > Thelyphonidae > Typopeltis > Typopeltis vanoorti. The sequence goes on along the minus strand of NC_143563.1, from coordinate 118,906,860 downwards.
TATGGAACAAGAGAGAAATTAGCCAAAAGTAAATTTGCAGTAAACATCAATGTTCAAAGAAGTTTTAAATTATGGATCTAATAGTGGACTAGAAATAAAGCACTTGATCAAAGATTAGAAACCAGATATGAGAGTTTGAGAAAAATTTGGAGCCTGAACAGATGGAATCAATGGCAGAATCATATTAAAAATGAAGATATTAGAAAGAAACTTGACATTCTTAGCATTCAATAATGTGTGAGCAGGGCTAGTCTAAGATGGTATTATTATTATGTGACACCTCCATGAAGTCCAAGAACTCATTGTGGGAGGGCAATGTACTCTACTTTGCTAAATACATGTCATCCTCTCAACTACTACTTAATTCTCCTACTGCAATGCTACTATTATCAAACTATCACCCATCATCACCACCACCATCAATATTTTTTGTCTGTAAATTGCATGTGTTCTGAAGTCCATTTTGTCAGTATGCAGGATGAAAAATCCGAGTTCTGGGAGGAAAAAACCCTGCTAAACAGAATATTAGAAGAAATGTTAGAAAACAGGTGTCAAGATAGCATGGAAAAAAAAAAAAAAATCCCTAGGTGTAGACCATTGTCTAGGTGGATTGATGAAGTCAGAAGTGCCTTAGAAGAACAACATTTTCGATACAACAGTATTGGAGTTCTGACATGTAATAGTCTAATTTGAAGGAAAAAATGTTGATAGTAGATTAATAATAATGTGAACTTAATCATCTGGTGCTGTCACATTAGCTTGAACATCCCTGAAGGGTACATATCAAGAAATTAATTCTGATGGTTCTGAGAACTGAATTAGAAATACAACATTTGGGAGTGGGAGAAAAAAAAAAAGACCACAGATATTGAGAATTTTCAGAAGAATTAGAGGAGTGAACAGATGGCATCGATGGAAGAATCATATCAGGAATGAAGATATTAGTTATGAACTTGGCATTCTTAATGTTCAGTAATGTATAAGCATAGCTGATCTAAAGTAGTATATTTTCACTTAAACTGAATTGGAAAGAAGAAATAAGCAAATTAGTTTTTTAATGCCAAGATAGTAGGAAGAAGACTAAAATCTTTTGGATTTAAGTATTCGGTATTGCATTAGAACAAAATATGATATCTTACAATGTTGACGATTTAATGTAAAATGAATTGATTTGGAAAAAAAAAATTAATAGAAGCAAATAATAATGTAAATGTAATATTTGTAGTGTTATCATAGAAACTTGACTTAAAAATTGAGACACGAGGGGAAGACATTATAATAATAAATAATTATGAAAGTCACTTACATAATTATATTATTTATTTCTGTGGAATTTTCAGATGTTTTATAGCCATTTTCAATACACTATAGTAAGAACAAATAAATGTAAAAACAAACAAGAATTAAATTGAAACTGTATATGTGCTATCAACTGCTGGAGGATAACTTCATCTACATTACTAGATATCAAGGAATAAAATAAAAAACAGTATTTAAAATTTATTTCTTTTATTTAAAATTAAACATTTTTTATTTTATTTAAAATTATTAAACATTTTTTATTTATATTTTATTTAAAATTTATTTATTTAAGCATTCACAATCTTAACCTTAACTAATATTCATCATTTGTTTCATCAAAATTGTAATTATTTAAATTTAAAATATTTATGTTTTATTTTAATTTTTTCCTTTATCTATTAATGTAGATGAAGTTATTTAGCTGCACAGTCAATAACACATATAATATCATGTGCTGTCAATTTAATAGTTCGATACCAGCTGGTTGTGTATGATGGAGCAATGTCTCAAAAAAAGGAGGGCAACTAGTGGCGTGTCCCACGGTTCTGTTTTTGGGGCCCTGCTGTTTAACTTCTTTGTAAATGATATATCATGTGGGCTGACTGGGGATCTTCTGTTATTTGCTGATGATGCAAAGTTGGGAAGATTTATAAGTAGCACTGCTGATGTTAATTCCCTTCAGGAAGATTTGAATAGACTTTATACTTGGATAAAAGAGTGGGGTTGTAGTTTTAATATCAATAAGTGCAAGGTGTTGCATTTTGGAGTACAGAAATATAAAGATGTGTACTATATTGATGATGCCATACTGCAGGAAATGGATGAGATTAGAGATTTGGGAGTTATGGTTGACAGTGGACTGAAGTTTAGAGGGCATATTGCTAGTGTTGCAAAGGCTGCACATCATAGTGCTGCTATGATAAGTACAGCAATCCCTCGATTAATGCACCTAATGCGTTCTTTAAAACAGGCGCATTAATCGAATATAATAACCTATGGGAAAATGTATAATTCGTTCCTCAGATTTCTTTTTTTTTTGACCCTTAATGAGGCCATTATTTAGCGGGATCCATTTTTGGTTACAATCTTCGATCCATGTAGAAAGAAGTCTCTCTAATTCAGTCATTATAATACTTTGATTTTCAGTGCATGCATGATGAACTTCAAGTAGCCTTACCTTTCTCTTTGTATTCAGCAGTTGATTCACCCATTTTTTAGTTCTTGTCCTATCTTTGCTCTGGACTCGCCTTGTTCATTTTTCTTTATTATTTCAAGTTTTTCTTCCAATCAGATTACTTTTTGAATCATTTCCACACTTCTGTTTTTTGCTCACTAATCCTTTTACTCATGATTAAAGGTTATGAAAATAATTTAAAATAAAAAAGTACGGAAAACAATTGCACGAGATATGATCAGCAAAATGCTACGTAAAGCAGACGACATAAATTTTGGAGGTAAATTTGGAACGTAGTGTACATGGAAATAGTGTAGTATGCCATTAAAAAATAACTCTGTAAAATGTTTCAAATTGGTAACTAAATTATTTCATTCCGGTAAGTGATTTTTTAAAATAGTTAGCCATAAAAAATGTATAGAACAAAAATTTTTAAAATCTGTAACATTTATTTTTAAGATGTATATAGGCGCACTAATCGAATTTGGGTATCGAAAAAAAATGACGCACTAATTGGGGATGCATTAATCGAGGGATTGCTGTACTCTAACATGTAGGGATAAGGAAATGGTTATGTCACTGTATAAGGCACTGGTCAGGCCACACTTGGACTATTGTGCTCACATCTGGTCACCTGGTTTTCAGTGTGATGTGGAGACATTGGAGAGGGTCCAGAGGTGAGTGACTAAGACAATGTGGGGGTGTAAACAGTGGGGATTTTATGTTCTATATATTTATTCCTATATGCAAATACTTCCTTTCTACTAACTGCCTTCTGCACTTCCCTTCTTATTCCTTGAACACCGGAAAATTTATTTGATAAGCTGCACCACCGATGTTCGTTTCCTAGCAATAAGATATGGTAAGTGCATCCAGTAGTTTTCCCTTAAACTCAAACTGCCTCTGTTCAATTATTGTTTACGGTTGTGGTCGACTAATTATCCCTTCTGTTTTTCTCCTGGGTTCCTGCGAATAGGCCCTAATTTATTTCAATTGAAAAAGCACATTTATTTATAACTAAACAATTTACACTATAATTCCATTAAAGAGACATTCTCAGTTTAACTCTTAAAAAAAAATATCATGTTAAAATACACTTTCAATTCAAAATTGTCATGCCACATAAACGTTCAATACATTCCAATACTAAATTAATATCCTAGGCAATTATACAATTAACAATCTGATACTATCCTAGGCAATTGTACTGCTATCAAACAGCTAACCTTCAACTATTACATACATGTTCTAGATCAGGCGTGGCCAACTTCATTCTATACGAGGGCTAATATATGATGAGTGATAACATCACGGGCCGAACACTTTTAGACAGAAATTAAATAAAAATAAACTGCATTTTTTCAAGGCAATAGTTATATGTATTGAATTACTATATTTGTTAAATCATTTTACTACTGGGAGAACAATATAAAATACTTGATTGATTTAAATATAAGTTGTTAAATTAAATTTAATTACATATTTCTGGTTTTTTTACATGTAACACATCTTAATGAGAACACTGTGAGTGTTCATGTGCGGCAACAAGTTCATCAAAGTCGATTTTCAACGATGATGACAATTTTAGTACGTACTTGTCCAATATTCTTGGTATTTAGCAGCATGGTGCTGTATGTAGTGGTGTTTGAGGTTATATTCCTTGTGCACAGACAATACTTGCAAACACACAAGGCACTATGGTTTGTTGTTTTTGTTTATAAACAGAAATTCATTTTCCCATTTCTCCTGAAATGGCCTGTTTTCTTCACAGATCTTGCGTTTCGTACTCATAGTACACAAAGACTGAAGTAACTGACCAGGGAACACAAACTGCAACAGTTAACTGTGAAACTGAGTCTCTGAAACTGATCACTGTAACCAGAGCAGAGCAAGTGACTTTCAGTGATGTGTTACTCTGGAGCACATAGAAATCTACAACAACTTGCACAGAGAAGCACTAGATTTTATAAATTGAGTAATCTTTTTAAAGCAATTTTGGTTCCGTGTTCAGAATATAAATTATTTCCGTCATCAGAAATAATGAATATAACTAGTATATCAATCAGAAAATCTGCGGTTGAAATGAATAGCTAAATTGATAATACATATAATTTAATATAGTTTTCATCCTGCCACGGGCCTCACAAAATCACGTTACGGGCTGCATGCAGCCCAAGGGCCTGCTGTTGGCCACCTATCATCTAGATTATCATGACACATAATTATTCATTTCTTTCCAATATTAGATTATTATCCTAGGCAATTGTACTATTAACAAACTGTTACTCTTCACTTATTTCACATATGACCTTCAGTCATTTATCCAAACATTTAAATTCTTTTATTAAATCTGCCTAAATTCAGCACTTTAAACTTAACAGTCCGCTATTAAAGTTCTCCTATAATTCACAAAACAGAATAAAAAGGATCAAACTCACTTTAAGGCTGCTACCTACTGTGCATACTTATTCCTTGGCTTCGATTTGAAGTTCTGACTTTTCTTTCCATGTCAGGTTTTGACTCCCTTTCTGCACCAGCATCAGATTATCGACACTGGCGGCTTCTGGGACGCTGTCTCTCCAGCACTTCGGGCGAAAGGGTTCGGCATAAGGAGTGCATGTGCTTTAATGTAACGGAGCTGTTCCTTCCAGCTCGAAACTTCCTCTCCTCGGAAAATAGCTCCCAGCGAAGATTGTCATCAGGTCTAGTCTCTGCCTGGTGGATCAGCTTCTGTCATTGTCCCCTCAGACTTTTGGCATGACTTCCCCAGAAAGTCGCGTCTTCGATGGCTGATTTCCGATGGACAACCGATACTTTTTCTTCTGGCCAACGCGTTTTATTCACCCTCTTTTGGATCCCTGCATGAAGATATTGGACCCTGTGCATTTTGGTGCGATCTCTTGATCATTCACTAATACTGACTCTTTCTTTGTTCTCCTATTGCACCCTCTTAATCCTATTTTGTTGGGCAGCGGAAGCTCGTCTGAAGTTTTTCGGTCCGTTTGACACTGACCTTGAAGGTGTTTACAAGTGGAGCTCACAAACAACTTTCATATATCCTTATTAGGATCATACAAATATCATACAAAGATATCATACAAAGTTTCTGGTGGCAAGGTATTGCCTTTGTTCATTACATTATAGAAATTTCCTCCTTAGAGCAGTAAGCATGGTCAATTCCCATAGGATTATTTACATTGACATTTAGCTTTAACTATAAACAGACATACAAGGTTATCTTTGTAACAATCTTACAGGACTTGATCTCTGTAAAAATTGATGAAAATGCTTTGTCATTTTGATGCTACATCGAATTTTTACAAGGGCTTAAGACAATGCTGGCTATGGAGAGAGGTTGAAGAAATGTAGATTGCAGAGTTTGGTGGATAGGAAAAAGAGAGGTGATATGATAGAGACATTTAAGTTAGTGAGAGGATTTTTATTAGATTAATCCAGGGGGAATTTTAAAAAGAGTAGAAGGTGAGAGCGGAAGAACAAGAAGTCATCCCTGGAAGTTATGTAAAAGTGTGGTATCTACAGTCATTAAATACACATTTAATCCCTCATAGGAGGGCTCAACCAGTACTAAGGGATGGTCGAGGAACAGAGCGAACCCCATACAAATAAATAAATAAATGTAAAAGTGTGGTGAAGAGAAGTGTGAGGAGTAGATTTTTTACATGGAGTATTGTCAGTGAATGGAATGCATTACCAGAATGTGTTGTTAATGCAAGGAGTGTTAAGGATTTTGAGATTCTATATGATAAATAATATCTTGTCGGTTGAATGATCCTCCCATGATGAGTCTGCTGACTCCATGGAGTGTGTAATAATAATAATCTCATCTTACTGCAGTGTATCAAAAATGACTATGAAACATAGCTAAAAATTCTACTGAAAGAAATAGTACAATTATGTAAGTGACTTCTATAATTATTTATTATTGTAATTATAGAAACTTGCACATTCCTTGACAATATTAGGAATTTAGTGATGATATTAATAATGTGAAAGTTAGATTAAAAATAGTTCATTCAACTAGACTATTCTTATTGAAAGCTCTGCAAAATTTTAAGTCACTGAAAATGTAGCATGACTGGCAGAATCGTATCTAATTAGCATTTGGGAATATATGAGTATAAAGATAATCTAAGGTGTTATGGTCACTCAAACAAAATAAAAAAGTTACTAAAACTTGAGTTTGATACCAAGGAGGGTAAATACCTAGAGGAAGGCTAAGATGTGGGTTGATGAAATTGGTGCCTTACAAACAAAATCTAAGAATTGACATTATTAGTCTCCAGAAAGGACACATTAATTTGGAAAAAAATTGTTCATGAGAAGCTGTTAGTAATGTAAACATCATCATGTTGTTGTATCCTGTATATCTTTAGGGAAATTATTATGATGACATATGCACAAAATGTTACCTTTGAGACAAAACAGGTCAGTATGTTTTGGGAATAATGAAATATATATATATATATATTTCAGTATGTTTTGGGAATAATGAAATATATGTGTATATATATATATATATATATATTTTTTTTTTAGAAAAAGGAAAGATGTGGTTTTTCAGATTAGAGATGGAAATAAATATCATTGAAGTTGGAATTAAGACCATATGTATTTGTGAAGTGAATCTGAAAAGTTTAGAGAGGTTTATAGTTGAAATTGAAAGGGATAGGGAATATACAGTAATGGCATTACTAAGCTATTTGCATGGAGAATTTTACTTGTGCATGTTTCTTTTGCTTTCCTTTCCTTTGGATGCTTTGCAGCATCTCCAACATGGATTCCCTTCAGACATACCTTGCAGAATAGTGATAGTAAGATTATTCATTCACTAACTGATCTTGCAAGCTTCTAAAGTATTACCATTAGTTCAGTAAAGTGTGCTCTATGATGGCTGGTCTGCAGAATAACCAATTTGAAACTATATGTTTCAAAAGAGGAAATGTTGGGTCTCCATGATGTCTAATATAACTCTGAAAACATCACTCATCTGCATGCTGGAAGAAGTGATGAAACAAACTGGCTACATGTTTCCTATAAGCAAAGTGGTTATATTACCAGTGATGAAATTCTTCTTCCACTTATCCATTGGTGTGCTAATAGATAAGTGAATTTAGGGTTGGCCTTTTTCTGAGGGATGTGGATGTCATCACTCTTAAATAGTTGCCTCCAGTTTGAAAATTTTTGGAGGATATTTCTAATGCTCCTGACAGGTATACCAACATGAATGTATAGATAGAGAATTTGGTTGCTTCAAATCAGATTTCTCCTAAGTTTGTCATACTCTACATATCAGTTCCATTAACATTTTAGGCTTCTGAAGTTCAGATGCTGTAGTCATGAAATCAGTCTTGGTTTATCTTCAGAAGAAAATCTTTGATACCCTTTTAAGTTCCCTTTACATGGTTCAGTTAAATAGAATTATTGTTGAAGAAACCTTGATGCTTGCTTTCAAATGCATTTTTCGTTGTTCATTTGGTTTGCTTCTGCATATATATTTCATAATACATAAATTTGTATTTGCAAAACTTATTTCTGTTGTGAAGTGGTCCTGAAGCACTTAAACTGATGAAAAGCACACACAAGAACACCTTGAAGTAAAATGATTTTGCTTCATTCCCGAAAAAAAAAAAACCTTGTCCACCCTTTCACTCACAACAGCTCTAATCATTGAATCCCCATACATTGCTACTCTTAAATGATTCGATAGTTCTTTCAAATATTTCGTGCAATTCTTCCTCACATTTCCATGTAAATCTGTAACTCTCCTCAAGTTCATTCCTCTTTCTCAGTTACTTTCCCACTGCTACTTATGCCAGTTGCATTTTCACTACCTTGCATGTCCACTGTTTTACCACTGACTTGCTGCCAGCTATGTCCGTGCATCATTGATATAATTAAGATGGTTTGGATAGTGCGTGAGAATGTGCTCACAGAGATTACCAAATATAGCTCTGAATGGAATCACTGGAGGAAGATGATCAAGAGGGACCAAAAAGAACTTGGTTATGGTCTTTGAAGGGAAAGGTCACAATTATCGAACTTCAGAGAGATGAGAGTAATGGCCAGAGAAAGAGCCAGATGTACAAGATTTGTACATAGGGAATTCAATCCATTATTCAATGTATGAGAAAGAAGAAGAAAGTCTGATGGAAATTTAATTGATAGCTTTCCACCACTTTTATGACATAAATCAGAATTTAGTCAGACTTTTATGGTGTCCTATTTGGGATGCAAGAAATCTTTACAAGAGCTTGTCAACTGAAGATGAATTAGCTCGTCTCAATGGAAGGTGAAAGAGTTACATAATAAGGAAACCTGACAAAGAAACAGCCAGAAAAACATATTTTGGAAGAGAGCAGACCATGAGATAGTATTAATTACATAATGTTAATTAGGTTAATCTCTTGCCTCATCTTTACCAATTATGCTTTCATTGCCATTGAGCCAATCACATTTTAACTAGTAATCTGTTTTATTGATTATATTTAATTTATTGTATTATATAAGAAAGCTTTTGATTGCGTGGATCACAACAGACTATAGATTTAATGAGATCAATGGGAATATCTGAGCATCTAATTCTCTTGAGAAGAGAGCTGTATGACGACCAAGAACCTTCAGCAAAAACAGTCTTTGAAGAAACAGAAAGTGTTAGAGTGGAAAAGAGGGTGCAGCAGGGTTGTATGCTGTCGCCTTTTTTTTTAATATTTATATTGAATATTATTATTATGCTACACCTAAAGGGAGTCCAGTAACTCATCGAGGGAGGACACCTACTCTACATCTCTCTCTCTGTCTCCACCACTCAATCCACCAACTATATCTACACCATCTACTGCTGCCACTAGTATCCCTAGTACTTCCAGAGACAATTACAAACATCCATGCCCATGCCTGGATTCGAACCCGCAGCCTTTTGGCTGGAGAGCGGATATGCTAACCGCTTGGCCAATCAGGCCAGCGTATTCTCATATGTTAATGAGAATGGCTAACTTAGACAAAGATCCAGCTGGAATTAAGCTTAGTGGCAAAAAAATAATTTAAGATACACAGATGATACAACCTTCATGGTAGAAACTATGGAAAATCTGGAGCAGTTGATTTTATTGGTTAAGCGGGAAAGTAACAAGGCTGGGCTTAATTTAAACATCAGCAGAACAAAAGTGACGTGGGTTTAAGAAGCGAGATGGCTTTTGGCAATTTAAATGAATTTATAATAGAAGAGGATATAATAGAAATCATTCTAAGTTATGATTTACTGGAGTCCAGAATCAAGAATGAGGTGAAGATGAAATTTAAATTAGATTAGTCATGGGAAAAAAAAAGCTATGTTAAACCTGACAAAAATTATGAAAGTTAGAGGTGTGAGTAAGGCCACAAAAGTTAGAATTGTCGAGGCAATGGTATTTCCAGTAGTGATGTATGGATGTGATATCTGGATTATTATGAAGAAAGACAGAAAACAAGTGATTCATTTGAATTATGGATGTGAAGGAGACTATCAAGAATCCCATGATTCTTGATAGTCTCATGCAAGAATGACCATTAGAAAAGTTTTAGAGAGTATAAAGACAGAATGCTCCTTGGAGGCGATGATCGCTATACAGAAGTTGATGTACTCTGGACATATTATGTGAGCTGATGAATCATTGGAAAAGGCAGTTATGTTGGGGAAGACTGAGGGAATGAGAAGAAGAGGAAGACCACAAAAGAGTTGGATGGACAACATAAAAGAACTTACCACCTTGAACGTACAATTGCTGACAGAAAGGACAAGAGGCTAAGTGAAATAGAGAGCTTTTGTTCACAGGATCACCAAGATTTGAAAATGACTGGATGGCATATTACAACAACAAGGGCTATTGCAAACAAAAAAGAATCTGTTCTCTTGTAAGTGATGGAATGCCCAACACATAACAACAAATAATCTGTTTCAAATATGCAGGACAGGAAAATAGCTATAGAATGCATGTTCTACTATTTCTAATCTAGCAGATGTCACATATTGGATCTCTGATGTTTAAGTACCTCACTGATGTCATTTACTGGATGACGACTATATGCAATTTTTCAAGCAAGATCCCTCATGTTTTGGTATCCTTGCAACTTCAGTAAATTATTAAACAGTGTGTCATCATTAGTACTGACTGTGGAAGTTTGTGGCAGAAGAGGTCAAATGTTTCCTTATACCAAGTTCTGCTGTTATTAACGGAAAGAATATCATTGCCAGAATGCTGAAACTGTCTTAACATTAAGCACAGAATGCAGTATTCAGGAACATTCTCAACTCTTAGACCATTATAAACATTTATTCCAAATAGTCGGAGATGAAAACTCAGTTAGTGCCAGAGAAGGTCTGCATGTGTGTGTATGATTGGTATGCAATATTTTATGGATTTTTGAGGCTATATTGCTTAAAGAGCAGAATTTTAATACTGGAAGTCCAAGCCTCCATCGTCTTTGATAATTGAAGAACTTTCTGGTATCAGCTGGAGCAAAAAAAAATTGCACAGGTTTACTATATAATTGTTTTTCTTCAGCTTCTGTAATGTCTGTAATATTATGTGCAACTGAGTAGAGAAGATTATGGTTTTAGGTGTTTTAAGATTGTGGTTTTAAAATTGGAAAATAGTTGGAAAAAATTTCTAAGGTTTCTTTGTTTTTGTATAAGTTTGCACAGAAGGTTCTTCTAAGAAAGAAGTGGAGGAATTTTTTGAGTTATTAGAACAGTCAGCTGACATGAAGAAAATGGAAAAAGTGGTCCTTGTTGGAGATTTGAACAGCAGAGTAGGAAATGAATTACACCAGGAATATATATAGGAAGATTTGAGGAAAATTTGGAGAAAGGGACAAAGCTAATAATAATTGTAATTGCTGGACTCTGCTCAGGACACAAACTAGTCATTACTAACACCGTGTTCCAACATAAAGATGGTAACATATTCACATGGAGAAAGGCACAAGAAATAAGATAAGTTTCACTTCACTGACTACATCATTATTGATAGTGATATCTTCATGCTGGTTCAGGATACAAGACTGCACAGAGGATTTGAAATTGGAAGTGACCATTACATAGTGCTAAGCAGGATAAAAGTGAATTTCACATAGAAAAGAACACTATGTAATAAAGTTTTAAAAATAATTAAACTTGAGCAAATTTTACAGGTAAAGTGTAGACTCAACTATACAACAATATTGAAAAAAAAAATGAAACAGATTGAAAACAAGAACTAAACCTTGGAGTGTCAGTGGCATACTCTGAAGAAGACATTGATTGATGCTAGGGAGGTATATATGTTGAAGTTGTCTACAACAGTGCTTCCCAAACTTATGGATGCCAAGGCCCCTTTTTGAAAAATTAAAATATTTCACAGCCACCATCGAAAAAAAAATTGTAATATAGACATATAATACTATAATATTTATTGTATTTATATTCAAGATTTTGCATTTGTTATCTTTTTTGTGTTTCTTATATGAAACTTATATGAATAAGCATGTATTTACTAATATTCATTAAGCTCCAAAATACGCAAGAAGCAAAATTTGTGAACCAACACCAATATGTGGTTTTTCCATTAAAATATAAAAAAGAACAAAAAAGAAATAATAAATAATAAAAAATGTTTCTTTTAAGATTAACCAAGATTAACCAAACTATGAGCCACGGCCCCCTTGGGGGCCCTGGCTCAGTTTGGGAAGCGCTGGTCTACAAGGATAGAAAAATAAGAACACCATGGTGGACACAAGAAGTTAAAGAAGCGCTTCTGCTCAATCAAGTTTTATCATCTTATAGTTCTCTCTCGTTAGTATTTAACTAGTTGTAGGCTGATATATCATCCGAACATAAAGAAAATTTGTATTATACTGCGCCACTCTATGTTCTGAATTGCATGAGCAACTTTGATAAATCAACCTTCAACTGTACCAGGTTATTATAAAGCTGATTTTAGGTCGAGGTTCTCACTATTAAGCAAAGCTCCCGCTTTTGGTTCAAAATATTTAATGAGCAGTTCAGCGAAAGAAAATCGGGCCAACTCTAGATTGATCTTAGATAAAAAAAAAAAAAAACATTTAATGCAGTGTCATATATAATTACATCATAATACAATGTTCCAACAGGGACATTACAATTAAACAAATATAAAACTCTCAAGATACTAATACACTACTCAGCTGAGCTTAAAATTTATAACTAAAAACTATATTAACAGATCTTATTCTTCTTGTTACAAAGAACTTCTATCACAACTTCACTCTGACCAAGGTTACATCTCAAAACATTTTAAATATCAAATCAGTTCAAGATATTCAGAAAGAATACAACTCATGAACCATCAGACATTCATTTGTAATTCTCTAAGCTCAGTCAATCAAAATTAGTTCTTGTAAGTTCGAGATTCCTAAATTACAACAAATAGGCTTCTCAATATTCTCGTTCAGTCAGTGTACACTTAATTCAATAATATAGCATTTGTCACTTGAAGAGGGAAAAGTCTTAGCACAATACATATTCAATCTTGACTCGCTGAATACAGCAACAAGGAATAAATTGCTTTCGGCGGAATTAATTTTCGTTACTTCTCACTAAGTATAGTAAAGGTAATCTTACCAGAATATAGCTTCATCACATCATAAGGAGATCGATTAACATCTTTAAAGTCCTTGCTGACTTTTACTTTATAGTAACACAAACTTAAAAGAATCTTCTATTTCCACGATTGATTTATAGACACGGGAGAATATAACCTTTTTGCACTTGGTTTAAATTATCTACCCATTTCTTCCTTTTCTTATACGTATTATTCTATGTCCTGCATCCACTGCTAGCTGTTTGGAAGTTTTGGTAGAAATCCAACTCTGAAAAAGGTAAGTTAAAATGCCAAGCGATTCCCCGTCCTTTCTATTCCGTTTTCGGCACATCAAAATCCCTCTTCAATCTCTAGCTACCGTTCTCTATATGCCTACACTCGTTTCTCCTTTTTACTCTCGTTTTCGTGTCCACTCGTTCCTTTTTCCTGCCAGTAACTGGTTCTCACCGGTTTAGCTCACATCGAACTTGCTTTTCCCTGGGTATATAGTAGTTCATGCTCCAACACGCGCTAGGAAAAATTTGCACGATTTCTCACAACAATCAAATGATATAAGGAATCTTCTGGATATATTAAAATTACATACATCACAGTTTCTTATATTATTATTAAAGGAATAAAGCAAATAAAATAAATGACACTTTAATACAGAGCCTTTTCATGTCTACGATATACCCTAAAATCGCATAAATAAAATTAACTAACAAAACTCAAAAGGAATTACGTGAATAACATTTTATAAGCAAGAGACTCCTCCACTCGTTTCTCCTTTTTACTCTCGTTTTCGTGTCCGCTCATTTCTTTTTCCCGCCAGTAACTGGTTCTTACCCGTTTAGCTCACATCGAACTTGCTTTTCCCTTGGTATATAGTAGTTCACGCTCCAACACGTGCTGGGAGAAATTTGCATGATTTCTCACAACAACCAATCAAATGATATCACAAGGAATCTTTTGGATATATTAAAATTACATACATCACAGGTTCTTATATTATTATTAAAGGAATAAAGCAAATAAAATAAATGACACTTTAATACAGAGCCTTTTCATGTCTACGATATACCCTAAAATCGCATAAATAAAATTAACTAACAAAACTCAAAAGGAATTACATGAATAACATTTTATAAGCAAGAGACCAACAAAATAAATTTAAATAAATCCTGCTTATGATATGGTAGATCATGTTAATTATGAAGTATTATTAATTATGAATATCTTCATTCACAATTTAACACACAAGAAGTTAAAGAAGCAACATTGGAAAAGATGGAAGCATACCAGAAGCTTTTAGCAAATAAATTGGCTGATTCTCAAAAAAGAATACAGAGAAGAATGTAAGAGAGCTAAGCTATGTGTGTAAAAGTAGCTAAACAAAAGTCGGAAGACTTAACTAAGAATATAGAAGGCAAATATCAGGAAGGTAAAATAAATTTAAATAAATCCTGCTTATGATATGGTAGATCATGTTAATTATGAAGTATTATTAATTATAAATATCTTCATTCACAATTTAACACACAAGAAGTTAAAGAAGCAACATTGGAAAAGATGGAAGCATACCAGAAGCTTTTAGCAAATAAATTGGCTGATTCTCAAAAAAGAATACAGAGAAGAATGTAAGAGAGCTAAGCTATGTGTGTAAAAGTAGCTAAACAAAAGTCGGAAGACTTAACTAAGAATATAGAAGGCAAATATCAGGAAGGTGGTAAAATCTTTGGAGGCTACTGAATAAGCTTAGAAATGGAGGAAGGAGTACTGTAAAAGGAATCAAGGATGATAAGGCTGACATGAAAACTGAAGATAAGGATATCCTAGATGTCTGGAGTAATTATTTTGAAAGAATGTTAAACAAAACATGCAATAACAAAACAGTAGTAGAAAATTTTCAAAGGAATGTAAACAGGTGTATTCTACACCCACACTTCATAGAACCAAGCCTGGCAATGTGCCAAGAATAGTCAATTCATGCTGAAGGGAAGAAATAAAGGATGCACGAATTGTTCACCAACACATGGAATCACGTGCTTTATACGTAAGTTTTCCAACTGTCTCGCAAGCAAAATAATTACCACGTTAAGAACTAGAATTTTCATTACAGAAAAGCCAATTTTCCAACATATAATAATAAATGCTCATCCCACAAAATGCATTGATTACCCTAATATCGGAATGGATTCTCCTTCTTCTGACATGCGCAGTAGTGGTGAAGGGTCTAGCATCTGTGGGCATACAGTACATACCAACACTTGAGGTAGAAAAGGCCATCAAAAACTTGGATGTGGGAAGGCAGCTAGAGTAGATGATATTCGACCAGAAATGCTTAAGTTTTAGGTTAACGAATCTGAGTATTGGGTTGGAAGTAAAGCACTTGATCAAAGATTAGAGACTACAGATATGAGAGTTCGGAGAAAGATTAGGGGAGGGAACTGATAGCGTCAGAATCATATTAAAAATGACGATATTAGAAAGGAATTTGACATTGTTAGTATTCGAAATGTGTAAGGAGAGCTAATCTAAGGTGATACAGCCACTTAAATAAATAGAATGGGTGAGAAAAGGTTAGCAAAACGTGTTTGATGCCAAGATGGCAGGAAAGAGACCCAGAGAAAGACCAAAGTTTAGGTGGATTGATTCATTCAGAAGTGCCTTATTTGAAGTACTAAATGTTAGATATGACAATATTGGAGTGCTCACAAGTAATAGACTTATTTTGAGAAAAATTGTTCTTAGGAGATAATAATGTAAATTTAATATGTAGTGCTGTCATAGTAACCTGAACATCCCATGACACTATATATCAGGAGATTGATAAGTTCTTGAACTGGTAATATTCCGTAGCGCAATTGGAAGAATGTTGATACTTTGCACCTCGATTGGAAAATGCCTAAGTTCTATTCTTGTCCTAATGAGAGAAATCTTTATATTGGTTTTTTCAATTGAAGGTGAGTTAGCATATTTCATAAAGAGGTAGCAGGGTTTTTTCTCCTAGAAAGTTGGGTTTTTCATCCTGCATACAGACAAATCGGCCTTGAGAACATGCACAATTTATGGGCACTAAATGGTGTAGGTATAGGTGATGATGGTAGTGGCGTTCCACTATAGTTGATGGATTAAGTGGTGGTGGAGATGGAGAGTTGTGAAGTAGGTGCCCTCCCTTGATAAATCTTTGGACTCCTTGGAGGTGTCACATAATAATAATATTGGACAGATGGAGAAAAGAATTCTAAGTATGGTGAGAAGTTTTCAACGTTTAGTCTAAAGAAGATGCCTTTGAGATCACATCTTCCAAAAACATTTTATGCTAACATTTCATTTGCCTCCATACTCAAAGGAACTGTTATCCTTTGTGCTGCATATGAATTGTCAGCTACTTGCAGAAAAGATTCCAGAACCAATGCAAAGGTTCTCTAAGAGGTCAGCCTTGTCTCTTTTTTAAATTTTGATTGGGTCTGATAAGAACCAATCGAAAACCAATCAATGAGGTGGACAGTTATATTTGCATAGGTTCCTTTAATAGCAGATAGTATCCTTTTACCCACCCCAATTGCTGGAGGATGTGGAACAGAATAGGATGCTGGACATTGTCAAATCCTTGAGTAAGATCCACCAGGAGAGCTAGCATTAGCTGCTTTTTTCATGTTAACTAGCTGGAATAGGTCACATAGCAGAAACGAATTACTACTTGGCCTAGAACTCCACATACCTCCTGTAATTTTAATTATGTATCTCATTCACCCTTTGAGTCTGTTGTTGGTTATGCAAGAAAAAAAAAATCTGGTAATCAGTATTAGATAGAGAAATTGGCCTCCAGCTGTTGATTAAGCTATGATTCCTATTAGGTTTTTGAATGAGAACAGCATGGTTTGTTACAAATTCACTTGGTATGTGAATATTCACTTATAGTGAGAAAATAATTAAACAGTATAACTGGATTCTGGACTTTGAAATTTGCGGCAGATCTCAGAAATCAACCTAATTTAAATAAATACAGTTGCATGAAACTTCCCAAAATATGGGAAAATACTTCA
The DNA here is from genome assembly GCF_054136105.1 of Typopeltis vanoorti. NCBI lineage: Eukaryota > Metazoa > Arthropoda > Arachnida > Uropygi > Thelyphonidae > Typopeltis > Typopeltis vanoorti. Next base: position 118,889,737 of record NC_143563.1, on the reverse strand, counting down.
AGATGTGCGTTTACATTCTAGGCTGCCATGAGGCGCCCACAGAGGGCACCCACATACTCAGGACTCTAGTCTTTCATCCAAGCATTTCATTTAGTTTTGTCTTACCTTTGTGTGTATGTTACAAATCTTATATTGTACTCCTGACAATGTATTAGTGACTGAGATGAAATATTGGAAGTGTTAAATAATATTTTAATCATTTCTCAGTGCTGTTTCACTCCATTAAGCTTTTAATATGAGTTTCTCCCAGCACTTAAGCCTTAATAAGCATATAACTGGATTTGGAAGAACAAAACCGCTTGGTGGAGCAATGCCTAATAGTTATGTGAAACAGTGCTCCTTAGTAAACGTTTTAATTAGTATCTTATTTAAAAAATGTATTATAATAATTCCTGAAGTGTAGCCTGTAATGCACTCTACCAGCTAATATAATGCTCAGCTCTGTGAAAGTTGACCCTCTGCAAGCAGTTTTAAAAAAATTGCCTCTTCAACCTTCTGTTAGTCAACAATCGCCATTGGACTAGTATACAAGGTGAGTACCTAGAACAAAGAATAGGATAAACTTTAGCACTTTAACACTAAACTTTAGCGATCTAACATAATGGCAGTCCACTGCAAAGTTTGTGAGGAGACTTGTATCGATATTACATCTGTTATGAAGTGTGCAGATAAATGCAAAAATAGTTATCATTTTTATTGTGTTGGTCTCAGTGAAAGCCAGTTTAAACTCTCCAAAGACAGGAAACAAAACTGGAAATGTGCTTTGTGCAAATTCGGTGAACAACTAAGACCTTCTCAATGCTCCAACTCTTTGTTTCATGATGGACGCCATTCCAGTGCTAGCCAATGCCTGCTGACAACTTCTCCCAGGGGTGATGACTTATGCATTCCAGAGATTAGTAACACTGACTATATATGTATAACAGATTTAATGGGGATAATGAAAGAATTAGAAAAAAAAGATGTCAATGACTTAAGAAGCTCGACTGAATATACTTCAAACAAAATGGATGACTTTCTGGCTATGATTACTGGCCTGACACAAGAAGTTAAGGAACTTAAAATAAAGAACTTTGAACTAGAAAATGTAAGTATGGAGCTGCATAGGGAGCTTAAAAAAATTCAAGAAACAGTGGATGACCTGAATCAACAGGCAGTTAGCTCAAACCTGGAAATTGTTGGTTTTCTCATGAGCAATACGAAAATATGCATGAAATAGCAAAGAAAATTGCACATAAAATCAAGATCAACTATAATGAAGATGATATTGAGGCTATGCATCATGTTCCTAGTGGGCAGAAAAACAGAGCAATGCATATCATTATAAAATTTAAAAGTAAAGCAATTAGAAACAAATGGCTGGATGGAAACAAAAATATCAAATATAGACTAAGCACAGCTGATATATGTGACAGTTTTAAGGATAGCAAAAAATATCTAAATTAGTACTTAACTGGAAACCTAAAACATCTACTGTTTATTGCCAAGAAATGTAAAGAAGGCCATTACAGATATCTCTGGGTCAAACAAGGCAAACTCTTCATGAGCAGAGATGATGCATCTAAAATATGGTCAATCAGATGCGAAGAAGACTTATCTAAACCCCAAGAAAACAGCGAGAGTAATAAGTGACTCATGAACAACAACAATGGCAGATGAGAATAACAACTGTGATGTCACTTTTCATAAATGTGTAATATGTCATGATTTAGTAGAATTAAGAAACTGTTTATCCTCAGACACAGTAAGTACTTTGAATATTTTGCATATAAATATCAGAAGTATTCGAGATAAATTAGAACATATTGAATTACTACAATTTAAACTATTGGCTAGATGTTAACAGAAATTAACATCTAGCCAATTAACAGAAATTAACAGAAATCTGAGTTAAAGACAAAGAAATTGATTTGTACCATTTAAGCGGATATAAAAATATATTATCAGTGTAGAAATTACAACAAATTTGGAGGTGTAATTATCTTTATTAGAAATTTCATATCTCTTAGTAACATTACTAACATAAAAATGAAAACAGCTGAAAATGTAAATTTATATTTAGAACATTATAATATATATATATATATATATATAATGGCTGCATATAGGTCGCATTGCTACACAGAGTCCAACTTTATACAAGAACTCGAGTATAGTCTAGTTGAGATCAGAAGTGACAGTGTTCTCATAATTGGGGTTATGAATATTGATTTGCTGAGGAATAGCAATTACTCTCAAGATTATCTAGATTTACTTGCATGGATTCGAACAATATTAATATTAATGTCCCCACGAGAGAATTCAATGGTGATAGAACGTGCTTAGATCATGTATTTGGGAGAACTTGAAGTGGAAACAAAATCCAAGCAGCAGTTCTGCACCAACCTCTTGCGGATCACTTTCCAATTGGTATTAAAATGCATTTGCAAGTTTAGCAGCAAGATCGTACAGCCAAAAACATACCCTACACAACAGTTGACTCCAGAGTATTGAAGTGTAACTTGCGCACTGTCTCTTGGGAAGAGATAACGACAGAAACAAATATTGATATCACATATAAATTTATTGCGATATTAAACAATAAAATACAAGACTCAATTAATGTTAAAATAATAGAGAAAATGAAAAAAACAAAGCCCTGGATTACACAGGAAATCAGATACTACATAAAAATTAGAGATAAAGTATATAAAAAGTTTAAAACATACCTGCACAATCAATATTACGAAAAGTTTCAAGTACTATAGAAATCTAATATACCATAAATTAAAAGAAAGTAAAAACGAATACTACAGAAATACTAAAAAAAAGATAATACCATTGTTGTCAACCCAATTCTGGATCCTTGTTCTCACCATCCTCTCCAGCACAGACTTGAGGGCTGCTCTCAGTTAACATCCTTTAACTTGTCTAATATTATTATTATTATATAACACCTCCAGGGAGTCCAAAGACTCATTGAGGGAGGGGTACTTACTCTACAGCTCTCTCTCTACAACTACACCAACACCATCTACTGCCCACCACCACTAGTATTTTCATAGACACTCGCAAACATCTATGCCCACATTCGAACCTGCAGCCTTTTGGCTGGAGAGCAGATATGTTAACCACTCGGCCAACCTGGCCATCAGACTTTAAGACTAATATCCAACGTTATCTGCTCTAGTTTGACTAGAGATGGGATTGGATATTAGTTACCCTTTTTAGCCTCATTACTTAATGTAGTGCTGTGTGCACATATCTTATTATACACACACAGAAAGAAATTAATGCACCAAGAAGGAAGCATAGGATTCAACTGAAATTTTATTGGTGTAATGATACAGGTAAGTGATGCACATGATGCCAAAAACAGAATTGAAGGACAATTACTAAGGGATCTGTGGTACACAATCCGGTCATCATCAGTAGCGCGTTGCACTGCCTCGTTGGGGCGTTCATGCTGCAATACGGTCCAGCATGGTGGTGAACAGACGCCTGATGTCCTGCGACAGACTGGCCCACACGTGTTGGATGCTGTGCTCCAAATCCCGGATATTGCGGCATGGTGGGAGCTGGCATTTCAGCTGCTCCCAAACACTTGATAGGGGACAAGTCCGGGGAGCGAGCAGGCCATGGAAGTGTCTGTACACGACGTAGGCAGGCCTGGTAATAATGCCCGTCCGCACATAGCAACCCGAGCCATGTGCGGGCGGGCTATACCAACAGGATAATTCCTGCTGGTATAGCCCATGATATGTGCACTATACCAGCAGGATAATTCCCACATTATCCTGCTGGTATAGTGCTCTTGGTATCCCAGCAGGAATGGGAGAAGGTGGGGCCGTACGATGTTGTCCACATACTGCTGCCATGTACCACTACAAGGGATGATCGGCTATCATAGGCTATGGCTCCCCAGACCATAATGCCTGCAATGCAGGAGGTGTGGTGCTTGATAGCGAGGTTGGGATTGTGTGATTGACCAGGGATCCTCCACACCCGAACACGATGATCATCTGACCCCAAGACGAGGCGGCACTCATCGCTGAAGACCACACGTCACCAGTCTGTGGTGTTCCATGTCGCTCTCGCCTGACACCACTGCAGACGGAGTCGGCGATGTGGTAGTGTTAATGGGAGCACATGTAAGGGACACTGGGATCGTAGATTCGCCTCCGCGAGGTGTCGGGAAATGGTTCGTGGACACACAGGAGCCCCCCACATCTGCCTGTATAGTAGACTGGGTCACCATGGGATCCCTCCATGCTTGCCACATGATCCGTTGGTCCTCCTGATCCGACTGGTGCTGCTCTGCCGTGTGGCAGTGCTGGAACGTATCCACAGCTCCCAATACTGTTGGGCGGTATGGTCAGAACGGTTCATGTGCATGCCTATACGGTGCACCGACCACCTTCCAGTTTTCAGGCCGATGATCATGCCTCTGTTAAAGTCCGTAAGTTGCTTAAATTGACGTCTACCCAGCGTTATTGTCACTCTGTACTCTAGCTTGCAGTGCTTTTCGCTTTAATCGGCTATCGATTACACGTTGGCTTTATAAGGTTGCCAGTTCGTTCTTGCAGCACCACCGCAGGGTGTGTGGGCATGCACAATCGCACCAAACTTGGATCATTTGCATACCACCCTCCCCCACACTCTAGCTATTTGCTTAGTTTCGCCGTTGTACCATGTTTTCTTCCTGGTACGCTAATTTCTTTTTCCGTGTGAGTATTTTGTTCCCTGATGATACCAATTTGACTTTGCTGAAATTGGAAGTATTAATTAAATTTATGTAGTTAATATATTAGTCTATGTTATAATTTCCTCAAAAAATACAGTTATGAGATTTGGTTAATATCTGGTCGCATACAGCTTCTGTCTGGATTCATGCTGAATAGAAGTTGTGAGTCCAGACTTTAAGACTAATAGTTGAAAGAGATCATGGTAATACATCAGTAAATGTATTTAAATTTTGTAGACCTTGAAAAAAGGATCTTTCTGTGTGAAATGATTAAAGTAAAAATTAAATTGAAACCACATAATTTTGTACTATGATGTAAGTGAGTTATTTAGTTATCCTTAGATTTTTCCTGACATAATTATGATGGCCATTTTTATTCACCATATCCATAGAATTTTCCCAGTTTCATGTGATTTTAAATTAATTACAGCTAATTTTCTGATTGTCATTTTTCTGATTTTGTTATGCCAATTTAATGCTTAAGATGTGAACTTTTTGATTTCTTGCATTTTCAGACAAACAGATTTTTTCAGAAAACATTTTAAAGCTACCTTCTTTAAAATGCATTCTTGATGCTCTTTTCCCCTCCATTTTATACTGGAGGAACAGAGAGCTCTTGGTTGAATTTGCAAGTCTAATTTTTTATGTTTTATATATACATATAGTGGAATATATATTCTACTTGATTAATCAATGCATATCTTGCCTCAAATTTTGCAAGAAATTAAAAACTGCTAATTTTTAAGTCACAGAAAATTATGGAGACTGAACTTATGGAGACTGAAATTATGCAGCACAGGTTTTAAAATGTTGAATTAAACCAAACAAGGTGATCTGTTGACGAGAAGCTTAATGTCATGTAGCTCACTATAATTCCTTTAAAACTGCTCATTACTGGTACTTATATATATTATAAACTGATATATTGTGAATGACATAAATCTGTTGTCACTGTGAATACATGATCCTTTGTACATAATTTTTTGAGACAGGTTCGAGTTTATCTTCATAGTAGCTCATGGGATACCAGAATAGCCGCTGGACAAGCTATTAATTCAATCATTCGTAATGTTCCACAGTGGGATCCATTGGGTGGTTCATCCACAAAAGGTAATTGTGTTCAGTTTTCCAGTGTTTAGTGATTTATGAGATTAAATCAGGTCTTGAAACTTTGCAAATCCCATCACTGTTTATTTTAAGAAAAATTTAAAAAAAAAAGGCGAAACTTTTATATGGTTTAAGTATTTGTTCTACACATTACCAAAAACGGCAGTTAAAGAATTCTTGGTTGCTGTTATGATGTAGTGAACCAGTTACTTTGCATTTGTGTGTGTGTGTAATTTGCATATTCATATACACTTAGATTACTATGTTAATTAGACACTTATATTTGGAGGAAAAAACTCAGTTATCTCATTCTTAGCAGTAAGAGAGTATAGACTAGACCTCTCACGCCAGAAGATCATTGAACCTTGCCTTAAATGCATTCATAGTTTCTGCACTCACCACACTTTCAGGCAATGCATTCCACTCACCAATCACTCTCTCCACACAAAGAACCTGCTTACACTCTCCTTATATAGCTTCCATGGATGGCTTCTAGTTCTACCCTTGCCCCCCTCCCCACTCTATGAAATATCTTCTCCGCATTAATCTGGTAACAACCCCTCACCAACTTATATGTCTCAATCATATCCCCCTCTTCTTCTATTTACAACTGTAAGTTGCATTCCCTCAGTCTCTCTTTATATCTGACATTCCTTAGACCAGACACTAACTTAATAAATCTTCTCCAGTACATCCCCGTCCCAGTGAAAGCCAGGTGACTAAATCTGTACAAGTAGTTCATATGTGGACTGATCAAAGCCTTATACAGGGGAATTATTACCTCTTTACCTCTGCGTGCCAATGTCCTCCTCATTATTGCTATAATTCGTTGGGATGTTCTTACAATTTTAGCTATATGACTCCTGAACTTTAAGTCTCTGTCCATCATCACTCCCAGATCTCTCATCTCCTCTACCTCCTTCAAAATTTCTCCATTAATTGTATACTTTTCATCTCAATCTTGCCTATCAGATTTCAAGACTTTACACTTTGCAACATTAAACTGATAACACCATTCATTTGCCCACTCACACAGTCTATTCAGATCCTCTCCCAAGATCTGCTTCGCTATATCTGCTATATCTCTCTCTCAACTTTGCATCATCGTCAAACATCTGCACATCTCCAGTTAAAAAAAAAAAAAAAAAAAAAAAATCAGCTAACGCCTTTTTATTCCCGTATATACGGGAGTAGGCGAGGCCATTTAGCCCTATCTAACTTTTGGAGACTGAGTGGGCAATTCAATCTCCACTGGTACCCAATCAGAGACAGATGGCCCAAGGCTATCACTAATTAAGCGGTACGCAGTGAAGAGAGACGGCTCAAATGTGCCGCCATCTCGTGGTCTCTAACCCTAACACAATATATTTAATGTCTGAAATAATGTGGGTTCTACGGTCGATTTTCTTGAGTTTACAGGACGAAAAACCCGAGTTTCCGGGAGGAAAAACCTGCTTGCCCGTGCCAGAGATCGACTAACTCGGGAACCGGTCGAAAAAAGGCTTTAGAAAAATTTCCTCTAGTCGCCGACTAGACTCGAAACCAAGACTTCCTTCGTGCGGCCTAGCGCGGTGGTGTGCAAACGCCACATCCACTGAGCTACACAGGCTCTCCAGTTAAGCTGGTCCCAATGTCATTAATGTGCAAGTTAAACAATAATGGTCCCAAAACTGATATCTTTGGCACTCCCCTAGTGACCTTCCTCTTTTGAAATACCACTCCTCAGTATACAACCTGCTGATACATGTCCAACAGATAATCAGCTATCCACCTCGCTAGTCTGTTATCTAATTCCATCTGTTTCAGTTTAGCTACCAGCTTGTCATGTTGCATTCTATCAAAGGCCTTTGAAAAATCTGAGTACACCACTGTATATGCATCTCCTTTATTGAGTAAATTTGTCATCTTGTTGTAATACATAAGCAGATTGCTGAAACATGACCCCCCCCCCACAACAAACCCATGCTGAGCATCATAAAGAATACTCCTATTATCAACCCACTTCTGAATCCTAGTCCTCTCTAACTTCTCTAATAACTTAAATAACCTCAGACTCACAGATTGGTCTATATTTTGTAGCCTTAGTCTTATCTTCCTATCCCCCCTTTCCCTCTTTGAAGTGGAATAATTTTTCCCACCTTCCATTCCTTTGTGACACAACCTGTTGCAAGAATCATGTTTAATATTTATGACAAAGGTGCCATTAATTCCATAGGACATTCCCTTAAGGCACATTGTGATATAGGGTCAAATCCTACTGTCTTATTAACGTCACGTTTACTTAATTCCTCATATACTTCCTGCTCATTCACCATCAGTCTCTTCTTTGTGAAGATGCTTCATGTGCATCGCTTTTGCTTGGATATGGATCGAAACAACAATATCATTTGTTTATTATAGTTTAGCAAATAATCGTGTGTTAGTCACAAAAAAAATTAATAATGATCATAGTTAATGAGAGATGAAAGAGAAAATTTTTAAGACAACAGTTTCAGATAACTGTTAAAAAGATTATTGTTCAATAGTTATGTTGGTAACAATTAAATTAAGGCAATTATTACTTCTTCTTTTTTTTTTAATATTTAAAAGCACTATCTTGTGTGCCCAACAAGTTAATGAAGTGGGCAGTTGACCTGTTCGACCAAAATGGATTTGTTGGTAAGAATAGGGAAGATAAATATTCGAAAGGTGGCAAAATGTTCTGCAGGCTATTATAAAAAATCTTAGAAATGGAGGGAGGGAGAGAGAGAGAGAGAAAAAAAAAAACTTCAAAAGGAATCAAAGATGATAAGGGTGATATGAAAACTGAAGATAAGGCTCGTATGTCTGCAGTAATTACTTTGAAAGACTGTAGAGATATAAAAGTTTTGCAGTGGCTACACTGCACAATTCAGAGGGCTAAGTCAGAAAGTCAAAGTCCAGATGATTGGGGTAGAGCTCTCATAGTTCCCATCTATAAAAAATGGAATATAGCTTAATGTGAGAATAACAGAGGAATTTCTCCACTAAGTGTTCTTGGCAAGATCTATGCAATCATACTTGAAAAGGGGTTGAGAAAGATGTGGAAGAGAAATTTGGAGGAAAGGTTCAGGCTAAATAGATGTTGTCAAGATGATTTTCACTTGAAGACAAATAGTTGAGAAATCATGGGAATATGACAAGCATCTGGAAAAGGCATATGACAAGGTGCCCAGAGAAAAACATTTCAAAACACTACACTTATATTGGGTATAATGTTCTATATATCCATAGTCTATATTTAAATTGTAAGTCAGCAGTTAGAATTGAAGGAAATACAGGAAGATAGCGTGATTTAAATTCAGGTGTAAGATATTGCAAATTATCTCCACTCTTATTCATCATCTGTGTGAATTGCAGTTTGAAAGTAAGTGGCATTAAACCTGAAATTAGAAGCAGAGATATCAAACTTAGCTCTTTGCTTTATGCAGATGATATTGAATTCCTAAATACATACATTGCAAGTCTTCAGGATTCTCTAACTAAATTGCATATCACCTGTAACAATTTTGCATGAAAATCAGCAACAAAAAAGACCAAAAGTATGAACATAGGCAGAAACATAGAAAACATCAGTTTCATTCTCAGTGGTGCAACTACAGAACAAGTAAAATATTTCAACTATTTAAGCTTAGTTTTCAGTGATGATAGCAAATTAAATTTGAAAATAGATTACTGAATAAGCAAAACTGGTATGGCAGAGAGCCAATTGAATAAATTTATATTATTGAATATAAATTTATTCAATTAGAGAGAAATTAGCTGAAAGACAAAACTAGGATATACAACACAGTGTTCAAACCAGTTTTAAGTTATAGATCTGAGAGCTGGATTAGAAGTTTTACTTCAAAGCACTTGATCTAAGATTAGAGATCATAGATATGACAGTTCTGAGAAAAATTTTGGATTGACCAGGTGGCAGCATTGGCAAAATCATATTAAAATGAAGATGTTACAGAATGGAACTTGTCATTGTTATTAAATTCAAGATATTCAAGAATGCATGAGCAGAGATAATCTCACATGGTATGACTACTTACCTCTCCTATGCATCATCAAACACTTGTTCTAGCAGAACAGGTGTTTGATGCCAAGATGGTAGGAAAGAGACTCAGATGAAGGCTAAGATCTGGGCAGATTGATTCAGTCAGATGTGTCTTAAAAGAGTGAAATGTTAGGTATGACAGTATTGGAGTTCTGAGAGAGAGAGAGAGTATTGCAGAGAGTACATATCAGGAAATTGATGATGATGATTCTGCTCTACATAGATATAAACAAATATCACTGGTAATTAGTTTGAACATGCATAAGCAATTGCAGATTTTTTTGTTTTTAATCTGTGATTTCAGTATGGCAAATTTAAAAAAAAATCATTAATAAAAGTTAAGTAATTTAAATTATAATTTTTTGCAGTTGTCAGATGCATAAAGAAAATGTCAAATTATTATTCTTTCTGATTATCATGTGCAAAGATTTCTTTGTTAACAAAAATTGGAACTGAGAAGGCTAAGAAGTCTATTTGAACTAATTGTAACTAAGTCCATTTGAAACCAAACCTTGAAATATAAAGTCAGAAAAAAAAAAGTTAATATTGACTGTTTAAAACTTGTTTTTCATCATCATCAAATTCCTAATATTTACCTTCAGGGGTGTAGAGTGTTTTGTTAAATGTTAAGTGTTTTGACTTCCCACCATACCAGCTTTACTAATTCTCCTCAGGTTGAAGGTTTAATGAAATATCAACAGCACTAGCAAGGGATTAAAACTGATTTTTTTTGATTCCAGTATTTCTTCTCAGTCACTGAGACATCTTCAGAGATTACAAATTACTCTTGTAACACATACTGAAATACAACACAATACTAAATAAAACATGTGAGTGACTCTAAAGTCCCATCTAGGTGTTGTGCCTCTATAGGTATTTGTAGGTGGCATAGGATGTAAAGTTGGATCTCTGATAAGTAATGTTTCCCAAATTTTGGGAAGTTTAATACAACTGTATTTATTTAAATTCGGTTGATTTCTGAGTGCCACTGCAGAATCTAGAAACATTCTTTCTTTTTTGAATTTACTATGGTGGAACGTGGTGGTTTTTTTCCAGGAGATCCTGTGGTTGTATTCAAAACATGGTTTGCAAGGCCAGATTGACCATAGTCATGGTTGCAGGTGTATGATTTGTGTTCTTCTAAACAGATGGTTGCTGATCTACTTGTCTGTCCAAAGTAAGCCACTTTGGGTACTTCATATACTCTAGGCACTGAGAGAGGAGGGAGCTGATCTTGGTAGAACTGCTAAGGTAGCAAGTTTATAGTAAGGCTTAAACACTGTGTGGAGGTGGTACTTTTTTAAGCACCTGGTTATTTTTCTGATGTGCCACAGATGTTGGGTGTGGTGATGGCATTTCTGAAATCCTTCTGAAAAGATGGCCAGGGAATGGGGAAGGAACTGATTATTTTTTAAATTCTGTAATTGCTGTATCCATTGGAAAGGAAGGTGTTGTGTATGTGGTTGAGTAAAGTGACTGAGACAAAATATTGGAAGCATTATAATTAGTTTTAATCCTTTCCTAATGCTGTAAATATTTCATTAAACCTCCAACATGATGTTCTCACAGCACTTAAGCCTCAGCACATGGGCTTTACTAATTCTGTTGTCTATTATAGGATATTATGATAATACTAAATGAAAAGTTACACCATTGCTAACTTCCAATCAACAATTTTCCTCAAAATTAATCTGTTATCTGTCAAGACTCCAACATTATCAGACTTTATGTTTCTGTCTTCTAAGGGGCACTTGTTGCTGTATCAATCCACCTACATCGTTGTCATTCTCTAGTCTTTTCTTGCCACTCTGACAAAGAACACGTTTTGCTAATCTTTGCTCTCCAATTCTGTTTAAGTGACCATACTCTCTGAGATTATCTCTGCTAACACATTCCTGAATGCTAACAATGGCAAATTTTTTCTTAATATCTTTTTTGAATGTGTTACTGCCATTGATGCCATCTGTTCACTTCAGTAATGTTTCTCGGAACTCACATATCAGAGGTATCCAGTCTTTGATCGAGGAAGTTTTATTTTTAACCTAGCTCTCAGATTCATAGGTTAAAATTGGTTTGAACACTCTCTTGTATAAAAATAGGCTAAATGTTTCGACTAATATCTTTCTTCTTGTAGACATGCTTATATGTTGATTATGCATTACTAAATCACTTAAAGAATTCACAATGTAGATAAGAATATAAATTAAATCACACTTTAATAAATATTTCTGATATTTCAGCAATGTCACATTGCCATCTTCAAAAGGAACTTACAAAAAAAAAGGCACTACAACACAGTAACTGAGAATGAAGTGATGAAGCTATTGTTCTCCTAAAAGTCCTGATGGTGCCCCCTAGTGGGCTAAGTAGGTGTTCTTGGCCGTTGGGCTGAAGGTCTGCTGATGTAAGCCTCCCAAATTTGGGGAAGTCTCATACAACCAAATTTGTTGAGGTTTGGAGAGTTTCTTAGGGTTGGGGATGATTCCATGAATAGTCTTTCGAATTTATATTTGCTACAGTATATTACTATAGCTTTCTTCCACCATATTCTGTGGCATGTATCCAGAGCATGGTCTGCAAGACCAGAGTGGCTGTACTTGTGAAAACGGATGTAGTCCTTGTGTTCAGAAATTTTGATGTCGCTCTCCTGCCTGTCTAGCCATAGTAAGACTGTTTACAGCTGCAAGGGACCTGGTATACACGAGGTAGGTCTAGGGAAAGTGGTTGGTCTTTAGTGGAGCAGATAAGGGATGCCAATTTTCTGTATGGTCTGTAACAGGAGGTCAAGTCATGTTTTTTTAAGATTTTGGTAATTTTTTCCGAGGTGCCTCAGATGTAGGGAATGGTGATGGATTTCGAGTAATCCTTGTTGTGGAGGGGGGTTGTGGTTTGTTGGTTTCAATATTTTTTGGTTTTATTTTTTGGGGGGGGGGTAACCATTGGCTGAGAAAGTGTTGAGGATGTGATTTAGTTCAGTGTTTAGGGCCTTGTTGTTAGAACAGATTAGTTCAGCCCTATTGTATAGTGTTTTCAACGCTCCATATTGTTGTGAGGGAGGGGGGGAGGGATTGTTGGTGAATGTACCTGCCTGTATGGGTGGGTTTTCTATAAACTGAGAAAACCAAGGTTCCATCAGGCTGGCAGGTGACTAGTGTGTCTAGGAAAGGGAGGCTGTTGTTTTCCTCTTTTATCAGGGTGAACTTGATTTTGGGGTGTTGGTTGTTTAAGTGTGTTAAGAAGGAGAGGAGTGTATCAGAGCAAGTGGCCAAATAGTGAACATATCATCAATGTAGCGAAGCCATATGGTTGGTTTTTGTGGGGCAGAGGCTAAGGCTTTTTCTTCAAAGGTCTCCATAATGAAATTGACCAAGGGTAGAGAGAGTGGTGAACCCATGGCTGTCCCCTCTATTTGTTTGTAGAATTTTCCCTGCCAAACGAAATAGCCTGAGTTCATTGTGAACTGATATAGGGCTGAGATATAGGGAGAAAATTTAGCTTGGATTAGCTCTAAAGTTTCCTTGAGTGGGACATTTGTGAATAAGGAGGAGATGTCAAAACTGACCATTATGTCAGTATGTTGGAGTGTAAGGTTTTTCTGTGCTGGCTTTGAAGTGGGCTGAGTTTTTTATGTGTGATGGTGTGTGTTGCCAGTATAGTGTGTGAGCGCTTTGGCCAAATGCTTAGCTGATTTGTATGTGGGGGAAATCAATGCCATCCACTATGGGACATAATGGCACATTTTCTTTATGTATTTTTGGGAGTCCATAAATACGGAGGGGGGGGGGTATAGAGTTAAACGGCTTTAATCTGTTGGTAACTTCTACAGGCTGAGAAGTGACTTTCTTAAGGAGCCTGTGAAGTTTTCTGTTTTGTGAGTTGGTGGGATTGTATTCGATTTATCTGCTCCACTAAAGACCAACCACTTCTCCTAGATCTACCTGGTGTATACCAGGTCCCTTGCAGCTGTAAACTGTCTGTCTTTGGCCAAACAGGCAGGACAGCGAATATCACAATTTTGGAACACAAGGACTACATCCGTTTTCACAAGTACAGCCACTCTGGTCTTGCAGACCATGCTCTGGATACATGCCACAGAATATGGTGGAAGAAAGCTACAGTAATATACTGTAGCAAATACAAATTCGAAAGACTATTCATGGAATCATCCCCAACCCTAAGAAACTCTCCAAACCTCAACAAATTTGGTTGTATGAGACTTCCCCAAATTTGGGAGGCTTGCATCAGCAGACCTTCAGCCCAACTGCCAAGAACACCTACATAGCCCACTAGGAGGCACCATCAGGACTTTTAGGAGAACAATAGCTTCATCACTTCATTCTCAGTTACTGTGTTGTAGTGCCTACGTGCATGTGCTTTTTTGTAAGTTCCTTTTGAAGATGGCAAAGTGACGTTGCCAAAATATCGGAAATATTTATTAAAGTGTAATTTAATTTATATTCTTATCTACGTTGTCAATTCCTTAAGTGATTTAGTAATATCTTTCTTATTTCACGTAAATTTATTCAGCAGACTTTCCACTATACCAACTTTACTAATTCCGTTGTTTATTTCCATATTTAATTTGCCATCTGCACTAAAAATTGTGCCTAAATAACTGAAATGTGATACTTGTTCTATTGGTTAACCATTGAGGATATAGTTGATGTTTTTAATTTTTCTTCTATTTTCATTGTCTTTCTCTTTTTATTGCTGATTTTCATACCAAGTTTATTACAATGGTTATTCAATGTAGTCAGGTAATTTTACAGACTTGTACTTGATTTCTTCAGAAGTATGACATCATCTACAGACATTAAAGAGCTCAGAGTAACTTCTCCAATTTTGATATCAGATTTAATACCACTTTCCTTCATAATGTGATCCATATAGATAATGAATGACACTGGAGATAATATGTATTCTTATTGCACAGTTGATTTAACCTCAGACCATCTTCCTGTACCTTCTTATTCTAGCTGCCAACTTACAGCATAAATAGAGACCATATATTGCTTGATGTAATGTCCCATTTACACTGTATAACTGTAGCATTTTGGAGCTTTCCTCTTGGTACCTTGTCATATACCTTTTCCAGATCAACAAAACTTAAATACAAATCCTTGTTATATTCCTAAGATTTCTCAGCAGTTTGTCTTAAAGTGAAAATCTGATCCTGACTGCCTCTTGGACCTGAATCCAGCTTGTTCTTCACCATGCTTCCCTTTCACAAATTTTCTTAGCCATTTCTCAAGTATGCTTGCATAAATCTTACCAGGAACATTCATTGGGGAAATATCTCTGTAATTGACACGTATAGTTAAATTTCCGTTTTTATAGGTAGATGCTATGTGATCCCTACTTCAATCATCTGAAATTCAATCCTCTGACTAGGTCTTCTGAATTATGCAGTGCAGCCACTGTAAAACTTTTATACCTCCACATTTGAGTATTTCTGGTCAAATTTCATCTACTCCAACTGCTTTTCTACATTTCAGGTTTTTTGGATTTTTTGTATGTCAAGTATGGAAATATATTCCTGTTGGGTGTTTCATACCACTCTGCTGTCTTTGCTCTTTAAATTTAGCAATCTTTCTAAGTATATGCTCCAGACATCTAGAATATCTCCATCTTCAGTTTTTATGTTGCCTTTATCATCTCTGTTTCCTTTTGCAGTACTCTTATAATAGCCTCCAAAATATTTTGCCACCTTCCTAATATTTTATATGTTCTATGTTCTTCCCAAAGTCTTCCCATGTCTTTTGTTTCATATGGTACTTAGCTTTCTTACATTTTTCTCCGTATTTTGTCAGAGCACAAGCTAACTTACTTGCAATTTCTTTCTTTTAAGGTTACACAGTGGTCAGCATTCATAGTGAAGACTTTATGGAGACACAACACATGTGTTAGAATAATTACTTTGCTTAACATTAAGCAAGTAATAATCAACGTTTCAACCACTGTATTGAGGTCATCGTCAGGAATCATAATATACATAGAATATACAAGCTACATGCCCTTGCACTATTCAAAAGTAAAATGAATCTAACGTTCCAAAGACGATGCCTGTCAAAACAGCTCGCACCCCCATTACTCCCACCCCTGACTTTTTCCCATAAATCCCTCCTCTTCCCCCCAAAAATATTTTCTATCTTCAGATCCTTCTCTCACCTCCCCCAAACTCTCTCTTTCCACCCTTAATAATAATAATTTTATACATATAAAAAATCCGGATTTTTTCAAATAATTCCCCCACATTACTTTTACACATAATTTCGTAATCCTTCCTTTAACAGCTGATGAATGTATATCGCTAGGATAATGAGACAGAAAACAACATCCAAAAAGGTATGTCCAAATTTTCCTCCTATATTATTCTTCATATATTAGTTTTATAACACTTCAGTAATGCCTAAGTTTTGGGTAAAGAGCCAGTGACATTGTAACAAAAGGGGCACTCCTAAATGAAAGTAGGCTATATTAGCCATTAAAATAATAGTTTATTTTAGAAGAGTAACATGGGAATTTTCCCAGAAATAATACCTATGAATTTTAATATTTGTTAATCATTTATCCTAGCATGATCTACATTGATGATCTACAAAAACGGAACTACATTAAACAATTTCTACAGTCCTTTCATATTGAGATTTTCTTCCATCTGGGGTTGTTCTGGTTGCTGTATAGATTGAAGATGGGTCCTCCACATTCTTGGAATAATTAATCCATCCATCCAGCTGAACAAAAATGATGGGTTAATTATTCCAAGAATGTGGAGGACCTATAAGGAGACAGAAAACAACATCCAAAAAAGGTATGTCCAAATTTTCCTCCTATGTATATTGTACAGCAACCAGAACAACCCCAGACAGAAGAAAATCTCAACATGAAAGGACTGTAGAGATTGTTAAACCTCCCCCAACCAGCCATGATGTCTATGGACGTCTAGCTGAATCTGGATGCGATTCTGTAACACCTGTTGAATAACATGGATAAGCAGTGCAATTTGGTCTCACTATTTCATCCACCTCGACTTGTAAGGAGGTTAATGTAATTCTGTTTTTCTTTTTTTTTTCTTCTTCACCAGAGGTCAGGCTAGGATAAATGATTAACAAACATTTAGATTCATTTTACTTTTGTATAGTGCAGTGGCATGTTGCTTGTATATTGTACATATGTATGTTTTCTGATGATGACCTGAATACAGAGGTTGTCGACTTGCTTAATGTTAAGTAAAGTAATTATTCTGACACATGTGTTGTCTCCCCATAAATTCTTCACTGTGAATGACTTACTGCCAAGAACTTTCAATATGTTTTCTTTTCTGCCTTTATTGCTTTGTTTTGATTTTTCTATTCTTACAACTTCACCACTTGCTTCTCTGGCTGCATCAATCATTGTTTTCTTCAGGGTTTGCCATTGAATCCCCAAGTTTTTGTTCTTGTTTTGAAACTCTCATTATTTTTGAAAGATGCTTGTGTATTAGAGTGTATAGTTCACCTCTGAAATCCAGTCAACTTTGATTTGTTTTAAAATTTTCTTACACACTCTTCTTTTCAATATGAAATTCAATTGTTCCTCAAATAAAACAATAAATAATAAAAACTAAATAGTGATCACTTCCTGTTTCAAATCCTCTGTGCTCTTATGTTCTGAACTACTGGAATAACATTACTATAAACTATAACATAGTGAATGTGACTTTTGTTATTCCTTGTCTTCATGTGAGTGCAAATTTTTATGTTTGAACATGGTTGTAACAATAACTCATCCATGTCCTGAACAGAAATCCAGCATATCCAACAAACCTGTTTCTTAAATATTAATTTTCATTTAAGGACAAGAGTTGTTCCATTTAATTATTGCTTTGTGTGTATGTATGTGTGGGTGGGTGCACGTGCAGGTGTATATACAATTCTTTTTTTTTGGGGATGGAACTGTGTGCAAGCACCTTTATTAACAGTGTCACGTGACATATGGATCTGTTTTACTTTTCAACTTTCTCTTCTTGCAAAGAATGCATACCAGGCCCTAATGTACGATGAAAAAAGTACTGTAAATATACTGTTTGTGTGTGTGAATATATATTTATTCTTTTTATTCTTTCATTTCAGACATGAATGATGGGACTACCAAAGTAATATGTAAAACAGGACGAATGAAATTCTCACAGTTTGACATTAATAAAGTTATTAAGAATGGTAGTGATTTATTGGCTTCAGAGGGTACAGAATATGAAACTAACGAAGTTACTGGTAAGGCTTTTTGTTGCTTTTTCCAACTATAAATATATACATATTTAAAAAAGTGTAATTATGAAAACAGGTAATTATTACAGAAACTCATTTGAATCAGGTAATTATTTAGGTAAGAAATAATATTGTCTCATTTTGCTGATAGCAAAATAATTGACTGCTTAATATGAGGGTAGTCTGAAAAGAAAAGTTCTTGGCTTAGAGGCAGTGATACCAAGATGGAAGTGATGGAGAAGTCATCTTTACCTGTACGAGTTGCCAAAAGGTGTCTCACCTTATTAAATTACTCTGGATTTAAATTACTCTTTTATGGGAGTGGCTCTGTGAGCGCTGTTCCATGGGAGAGGGGACAAGCAGTTGTGGTCAGAATTACCTAGAGGGCTCACTATTCACTGTCGAAACCTTGCCTGTGCAGTATTCACTAAAGGCTACATCCCCAGGCTTTTCCAAAAGAATATCAACAATTTACTTTGCTTTTGACCTCAGCCCACAAACAGTGTTTCAGTGGATTTGGTGGAGGTGGGGGAATTATTTACGATAATTCTGATGAACATACACCATTTAAATATTTATAGAAGATGCATGCAGTAGATAATAGATGCCTGTGTAAGAGTGTTTGGAGTGAGTTGTTAATCAGTCTGACTACTCTCTTCTGTATTGTGTTGAGTATTTTTAGGGAGCGCTTAGGGGCACCTCTTTAGATTTGCAAGCAGTACTGAATGGATGGATGGACAGATTTGTGATTTGTACAGGGTTAATAGCTGTTTGGGGGTAAAGTAATGCCTCGACCAAAGAGGAATCTGAATTTTTTGGATGCTGAGGAGGCAGTGGTTGTAATGTGTTTATGCCAAGAGAGTTTGGTAATTCCAAGGAGAGAGAGATCTTCTTGCCTGGAGATTTGGGTAACTGCCAAAGGTAAGGCTGGGATAATTTTGTGGAAAATAAGGCTGAACTGCATTTTGCAGGCTTTGAAATTGAGAAAATTATCCAAGCCCCATCAAATAATGGTTTGGAGATCAGAATTTAGATTTATAGAGGCTGTTGCTGTGTGAGGTGAGTTGTAGTTTGTTTGATGCAAGATTTGTCAAGTGAGAAAGCAGGATATAGTGTATTGTTGTTGGAAAAGCTATGTATTGGATTGGTGGTCAACTGGAGCAGGTGACTGATGTATAGAAGAAACAGTGTGGGTGAGAGGACAGAACCTTGTGGAACCTCATCATTAGTTGCATAGTTAGAAGATAGGGACCACCAGTTGTCACATACAATGTGAGAAAACTGGCAACCCGGTTGCAATAATTACGGGACAGACCGAATGATGGAAGTTACTTAATAGGCCATTCTTAATAGACCTGGTTGAAAGCCTTGGAGATATCTAGTGCAACTGTAAACTTCCTGCTTTGTCTTAATCTTATTTTTTATAGGCTTTAAGATGTTGTTAAACATCGACTGCCTTAATTGTCGGCTGTCGCCATTTGTTACATTCTACTATATCTTATATACTCGCACTCTGTAGTCTAACAAATATATTTGTTTTTGACTGTGCCAGTTAGACTACATACTGAGTGTGAGTTTTTAACATTATAAACTGAAGACAAAGCAGATATAGTTTTTATTCCCCACTAATTTTATACTTTAAATCATTCATGGCTTGAACTTAATCACTTAGTCTTAGATAGATACTCAACTTTTCATTACTCAATCACATGCAGGTTCGAATTTTTAGGGATAGATAGTGCATTGACAAAATCAGTCCAATGTGTTATTAACAAACCATTTAATCAAATCAAGAATTCTTATGACACTGTTCAATCTACATTAGCACATTTATACAACCAAGTCACAATTCGTAGTTTGAAATATTTCTAAATTAGGTTTAGTTCTCCTACATTTCTACTCTTAAAACCTAGATACAATTTAATATATCCTACTAGTCATTCTTATACTACAATTTGAATGTTAAGCACACCTTGAATGAGCTTAATCTGATATTAATTTATGCCTCATTCAATATTCTTCTTACTCTTATAATATTAACTTACACAATCTTATCATAATTATTTATATTGTCACAATTCACTATGAACAGAGACACACTTGATGTGAATTTGTTCGGAATTATTATATATCTAAGTACTTACAGCGAGTTGCAATCTTTACAATACTCTCATTCAGTACTGTCCATTACATGATTCTTTTGTCCACACGATGGTGCTCCCTTTCTCTTTCTTTCTGCTGGCTTGTTCTTGATCTCCAGCCGAATTTCTTCTATATCCGAGTCGTCAATAATTCTCTAACCTCTCAAACCCTTAATTTGGCGACATGGTGACAATGACTGCACAACAAGTGGTTTCTATGCCTACAAAGATTCTTTTCCATGGTGGCAATGAGTAGCTCTCTTCTAATGAGGCGTTGTGGCAATCGACAGCAGACTTCTCATGGTGGTGGGCCCATTCCATGGGTCCACCACCATGGATGTTCTGATGTAAGGTGCTTCTCTTTCAATGACTGACAGTGACCTTCACGTGGCAGTGGACCCAGGTAAGAAAAGGCAGAATCCCAAGACTTCTTTCTTCTGATGACCAGTGGCAGACTGCACATGGCAGTGGACCCAGAGTAAAGAAGACAAAGTCCATTTTGACATGCGAGCTTATAAATGCCCAGACTTCACATTGTACGCACGCATGTGCACCTCTCTCTCTCTCTCGAAACTTCCATAAATTGTCATGCATCGACATCTGAACATGATGATGTCACACTTGACCAGTCTTTCAAAATTACCATATATGGACATGTATTAACTTCGCTACATGATATCACGTATTAGTTTAATCACGTCATCCATCACGTATTTCACGTATTAGTTTAATCACGTCATCCATCACGTATTTCACGTATTAGTTTAATCACGTCATCCATCACGTATTAGTTTAATCACATCATCCATCACGTATTAGTTTAACAAAGTTTCATAATTAAATTATTACATATAAAAGGATTTATAGCAGTGATTATCACCCTTTCTTGAGTGTGAAATACCTAAAAAGAAGGTGTGAAGAAAGTGGAAATCAAAGCTAAAACTGAAAAACTACTTTATTGAAACTAAAACATTTAATGAAACTATTTATTGACACAAATACAATATAAAATCAAAAACATAAAATACACTCTGAAAATAAAATAATAAAATATATAAAATCAACTGCATTGAATAAACTAGTTACTTTTATGGGAACATATCAGTATTGCAAAATATACAAAGCAACTAATTAAAACTAAATAACAATGAATCTAAAAATTAATGGCTTCCTTGAGCCTGTGTTGCAGAGCAAAGCTTTTTATATAATGGTGATACATTGGAAATTGACACTCTTAGTTCTCTTTCTATATTTAACTGAGATCCATATTTTGTTTTTAATGTAACCACTGCAGAAAACCCAATTTCACAAAGATAAGATGTTGGAAATGGAAAAAGTGCATGAAAAGCTCTTAACTTTAGTGAAGAAAATTCATCATCAACAACACCGGCCCAAAATTCAAACAGCGATTTAGATGCAAATTGTCTTTTGATTTCGCTGCTTGACGTGAAGTCTATAAATTGTTTCTCTTCCTCAATTGAGTAACCTTCGGGGGTAATTTGTAATGGCTTTCTAACCCACTTGTACATTGCCATTATGTTATTGTCGGTTATAAAATAGTTTTTAAAGTTCTTTGTCAACATTGTTAAATGATTTTCAATAGTCACAAATAAAACTTTGATGTGTTATTTTTCTGCCTTGTAAGTTTTGATTAATTCATCCACATTTGCGAACATTTCTAATTTTTGTTACTTTACCTTTTTGTGTATTTTTTCCTTGGAGTTGCAGGTTTAATATATTTAGTTTCTTGAATATGTCCACCATGTAGCTCAATTTCATCACAAATAAGTGGTCTTTAACATTTTATTTCAGGTTAGACAAGACCAACAATTATTATGATTAGTTTATATATATTATCATTGTTTATTGAAAAGAAAACCATGAACAAAATTCATTAGGATAAAAAAAATATGCTATTAATATTTGTCTAGTTACCAAGGATTCATTAAAACAGTCTTTTATGTTCTTGCTTTCTGTATTGTAAAATATTTGAAATGATGAAAGATTTATGCAAGATGATGATGATATAAAGTTACTAATTTTGGTTAGAGACAAAATTATAAAAATGTTTTTAATTAATTTCAATTCTTATTTACCACTTGATACTTGTGCACTGTGATTTTAACATTCTTAATTTTTTTTCATATTTAAGTAATAGATTCAAAAGAGCGACTGGCTAAGCAGCGAGAGTTGCTGAATAAAAGATTGGGTCTGGAAATGGCTGAATGTATTGGACTAGATACAAGTGAAATATTTTCTAATGATGATTTAGAAGAAAAAGTTCCTGCTATAGAAGAGAAAAGACCAATGCAGGAAAATAAGGCAAGTTGTTTTTATATATTAACACTTAACCAAATATTTATTTTAACTTATATTAACATCTAGAAAAATCAGAAAGTGAGATCCATTCTCTTAGTTAGCTTTATGACATATCCACTAGCCAAGTGTGTGATTGTCATAAAAATTAAGGATTAATAATGCAGGAGGTCAACACTAGTGAACACAAATCTCTCATGCCACTCTTTAAAGTTATCCACAGCCTGCATGTTATTACCCTCTCAGGCAATGCATTCCATTCACCATGCCAAAAACTTCTTACCCTTTTACTCACCACCTCCTTTTGCAATTCCATGGATATCCTCTTGTCCGTATTCCTTTTCCTCATTCTACCACGAATAGTCATCTCAGTGTTAATACGATAATAGCTCTTTAACAGCTTAAGTGTCTCCATTGTACCCCCCCCCCTTGCCTTCTATCCACCAAACTCTGGAGTCTGCATGCCCTCAGTCTATCCGCATAATCAATGTAGTACAGTGGCGATATAATTTTTGTTATCCATCTCTGCACCATCTCCAAGATTACTTCATCCCCTTCAAATCCCGGTGACCAGATCTGAACACAGAAATCCGGATGTGGTCTGATCAATGCTTCATACAGTTTGGACCAACACATTTTTATTTCTGGTAGTCACTGTTTTCCTCAACATTGTCACAATTCTCTGCGATTTTTTCACAACCTTTGTAATATGTCTCCGGAACTTGAAATCTCTTTCCACAATCATCCGAAGATCTCTTGCTTCCTCCACTTCTTCCAATACAACTCTACCAAGTGAGTGTGAAGCATCCCTTCTGTGGATCCCAAATTTTAAAACCTTACATTTAGTTGCATTAAACTGACATCCCCATTCCTTTGCCCATCCATCCTACTTGTTAAAATCCTCTTGAAGAGCCAAAACATCTGCACTATTACTAATAATCCTTCCAATCTTCACATCATCTGCTGTAGTCCTGTGACAATATCATTGACATAAAAGATTTAACAGTAGTAATGGTCTCAGGAAGTGAAACTCCACCTGTGACATTCCTACTCCCTGTTATTGTTACCTATATATCCATCTATCTGATATTATCTATCAGAGAGCCAATCACTAATCCAATCCACTCTAAACTGATATCCAAACCCATATCATGCAATTTAAATATCAACTTGTCATGTGCCACCCTATCAAATGCCTTGAGAAAAAAAAAAAAAAAAACGACAGTGTATGCCTTTGCCCTTGTTACTGTGTTGTAAAAGTTCACCAGATTACTAAAATAAGAGTGCCTTTTATCAAATCCATGCTGGCCTGCATAGATAATATTACCCTCATCTGCCCAACTCTGTGTATGAGTTTTTACCAATTTCTCCAAAATCTTAACAACTACAGAAGAAATACAAACAAGCCTATAGTTTTTGATGAAAGTTTATTTTTCACTTGGTTAGACTATAATAAATTTAGTTTAATCCTTTATCCAAGTGAGAGCAAAGAAAGTTTGCGCCTGAAAATATCTTCAGGACTGAATATGGTGTTGTACTATCTTACTGCCTGGTATTGGTTATAGCAGGTTATATCTTACTGCCTCAATAAAGGTCGAAACTAGTCTGGGTAGTGGCCAATCCCTTAATGCATAACATTATACATATCCGCAAGGAGATGTGTTTTGCATCATGGGAGATACTGGGATAGGAGTGTTGGTAGCTTGCTCCGCCTTTGCTATGAGTTGCCTGGTGTTGTACTACTTACCCAGGTAAGATAGTACAACACCATATTCAGTCCTGAAGATATTTTCAGGCGCAAACTTTCTTTGCTCTCACTTGGATAAACGATTAAACTAAATTTATTATAGTCTAACCAAGTGAAAAATAAACTTTCAACATCTTTCTCTAAATCCAGAGTAATTTAATAAAAAAAAGGTGGCAAACCTTTTGGCAACTCCTATAGGTAAAGATGACCTTGCTATTGATTCTGCCTGGTATCTCCAACTCTGGGCCTGGCTCCCACTGAAGAGACCTCAATAAAGGTCGAAACTAGTCTGGGTAGTTGCCAATCCCTTAATACAGTACATACCTGGTATGATGGTATAACATACCTGCACTAAAGTACAGGTATGTTATACCATCATTTTGTATTTTGGTTTGATTTAAGCCAATAAGAATAAAATTTGGTCAGCTAAATCCCAAATTGCCAGCCCATCCTCGTTTGTTCAGTATCCAGGTAGATACCCAACAGGGTGCACAACAAGAAGGCGAGGATTGGACATTAGGTCAGAAGCCCTGGTCAGTTCTCTGCAGTCCTTTAAAGGCTATGTGGAGGTCTCTCAGATATATAGCTTTGACCCTTAAGCACCCTCACTCAGTATCTATTCTACTCAAAATGCTAGGTGCTGTTTTTCGCCTACTAGCTTCTGTGTAGAGAATAGAGAATATGCCCAACCTTAAATTCTCTTCTTATATTTGGAAGCAATATGGTCAATATATACTGTTAAAGTAAAAAATCACTTCAAAACTGTATTACAATCTGCAAGAGGTCTCCATTGAAGAAATGAACGGATAGAAAATCCCTATAAAAATTAAACTCTGGGTGATAATGCATTAGGTTATTACTTAGACAGCAGGTGTATAATATTATTAGACAAAAATTCCTGAAGTTTGAAAACAAGAATCAAAAAATTGAGACTTCAGAAATAGAGATTTCAAAAGAAGAATTCTGTGGACACAGGAAATTAAAAATCCATGATGAGAAGAAATATAAAAACTTCTGGTTGTCAAAAATATAAAAACTTTCATCTTATCTTCCTTTCCCTCTTTTACCTTGTGGTGTCGAGGGTTTATTAATCATTGGACCTCAAACCGTTCACAGGATAAGGTGGTCAGTCCTATGCCCCGGTGTATCCTATGTCTGTAGTGTTGAGTTCTCAAGGCCGGTAGTGCTTGCCAGTTAGTGGATATTCATGTGTGGCTCTGTAGTGTGTGGGGAGCTCTGATGCCAAACTAAACTTCTCCTGAGAATGAATACTTCTTATTAGGGGCCCTCAACTAAGGTTAGAAACCATATTATCATCAACAGAGAACTAAAGAAACAAAAAAAAAAAAAAAAAAAAAAAAATCAGAAGCTGCAATAAATACACAACTGTTCTTAATATTACACTCAACAGGTGAACGTTCAGTTGGAAAAATGTCACACTTCTTCATCCAGAAGGATTTGGAAGGACTAGCAGGATCCCCAAAAGCTGTAAAGAAATTGCGTTCAGGAGATTGAAGCAACTACAGTAGCAAATTCAGAAAAATTACTCTGTGTAACATCTATCGGGGAAATATCAATACAGTTACCCTCCAAAAAACTTCAACTTTTCTAGAGGCATAATATCCGAGTGGAATCCTGATCTTCTTGATGAAGAGAGATGTTCCAAATTGCAGGACCAAAGAGTGACAGCCGTAAAAAGAATCTTGATATGTAGGGAAGGGTATCTACAACGTCCCTACAAGATATGACTTGCTTGCTATCTCCTTTGAGTGAAAGTGAGAAATCATTATGGACTCACTCCTCATGCCAAAAACAGTCCCACTACATGAAAATTCTCCTATTAAATAAATAATGGAAAGTGCATCATTTTGGATCAGATATGTGTCTCCAAACCCTTTTTTAGATGGCCCATCAAAGCATGGATTCCTCTGTTTCCCCCTTCTAAAAGATAAAACATTAATATGCTGAGTGCCCTAGAGCAAGTGGAATTTCATGACAAAAAATCCCAAACTAATGAAAACAAAAACACTCATCATTGGAAGCCAGATGATACCACCAAACTGAAATAATGGAAACATTCCTATGATGGAATTATTGTGGATTCTGACAAAACATAGATGACATTAAAGCTCTCTTGCAGAAATATAAACCAATATGCTTCTGCCTGTAGAAAAAATACCTGAAGCCAAGTAATGATCTGACTCCCAATAATGTTACCATTATTCTTAAGGAAAGGACATGGAATGAACCTGCCCACTGAAGATTCACCATCCTTGTGGGTAACCATACCCCTTTCCAGCAAATCCAAATTAACACCAATGTAGAAGCATTAGCTATAAGACTCTGAATCGGAAATATAATAACAGTATGCTGCATTTACCTCCTTCTGGTTTATTTTTCTCAAGATAATCTTGTTGATGTCATATCGCAGTTACCATTCCCCCATACTTTTAATGGGGTATTTTAATGGGCGTAATTCTCTGTTGGGGTAGTGCACAAACAGAGGAAGAGTTGTTGATCATATGCTTGACAATACCAACAATCTCTCCCATTTAAACACAAGAATGAACCCCTTCTTCTCTGCCTACCCAAATATTCACTTTCATCAACTTAACTATATGATCACCCTCCCTTTTTCCTCTATTTAAGTGGGGAACTGAATAGCATATTTGGGAATGATCACTGTCCCATCATATCCATTCTACATGGTCAACCATGTACCATATCATAGATATGATGTGGAAAATTGAGCAATCAGAATGGTCCACCTTTTTCTCATTAGGAGATTTTGATTTTACAACAGTCAGTTCATCTTGTATCAGTGATTGCGGAAACACTTGCAACAGAGTGAAAGCGGCAGCCACAACTGCAGTTCATAAAATATTGTCGGTTCCCATGACGTCCTAAAAAATGGTAGAATGATGATTGAACAGCAGCCACAGAAGTCCAAAAGAAGGCATGGGATATTTTCTGCAGGTACGCGTTGTAATAGGTTTCACGGTATAATAAAAACACAGATGGTTAAGAAAATAACTATTTATTAACTTAAAGCTAATATTTCGCTGGTATTATATCCAGCATCTTCAGAGCACACAACACAAAGTTTGTTACAAATGTAAGACAACTACAATCTGGTGTAACAGTGGGGGCTAGTATAAGTGATTGCAGCGTGCAACACAAGACTAAAGTCCTAATATGGCGCCATCTAGGGAAAAAAAAAAAAAAAAAAAATTCAAATCGAAAAAATATAAATTCTTCTTCTTCTTCTTTCACTCTGCCTTATCCCATGTTAAACGGGGTCAGCGCACCAATCTTTAACCTTCCTCTTCCAAGTTCTCCGGTCCAGAGCATCCTTCGGACTCCATCCTTTCTCCCTAAGATCCTCTGTCATCTTATCCCTCCACCTGAGCTTGGGCCTGCCTCTTTTCCTCCTTCCCTCCAACTCCATATACTCCACTCGTTTACCAACATACTCCTCACCCTTCCTCTCAACATGTCCAAACCACCTCAGCCTACTTTCCTGTATCTCCTTGCCAATTGGTCCCACTTTAACCGTCCCTCTGATGTAGTCATTCCTTATCCTGTCCTTCTTTGTCACACCACTCATTCCTTCTCAACATCCGCATCTCCGCTACCTCCATCTTCCTCTCCTCTGCCTTGGTTATAGGCCACGTTTCCGCACCATGGAGCATCGCCGGCCTCACCACCATCTTATAGCGCTTTCCTTTCCTCTTACAACTCACTCTCTTGTCGCACAGGAGCCCGCTCATCTTCCTCCAATTCATCCAACTCGCATGTTATTCGGTGCTGTATTTCCTCATCCAGGTGCACCATTTCTCTTGACAACTGACCCAAGGTACTTGAATTTCTTCCCTGAAATTAGCCTCTCATCCTGGAGTCGTATGACGATATCCTCGTCACTCCCCGTTGACATATATTCAGTCTTCACCCGGTTAATTCTCATGCCGCTCTCCTCCAATGCCTTTCTCCACTCTTCCAGGGTATTTTCAAGCTTCTCTCGGGATGATTCACATAGAACAATGTCATCGGCAAACAGCATGCTCCATGGTGCCTCCTTCTTGACATCCTCCACTAGTACATCCATAACCAGGTCAAAGAGGTAGGGGCTCAGAGCTGACCCTTGGTGTAGCTCTACGACAATAGGGAACCCTTCTGTCATGCCGACACTAGACCTGACCTGAAAAAATATAAATTAAAAAATATTAATTATTAATATAAATTAAAAAATTAATTAAAAAAATAACTCCCTTTCAAAACAGTTAAAACATTATAAATTATGGAATGAAAGAATAATAGAAGCTAGAATAAAAATAGATAGAGGCTATTTAACAATAATTGGTTTATATGCCCCAGAAGAAGGAAGAGAACAGGATAATATTGATTTTTATAATCAGCTACAAAACATATATAATAAAATAAATAAAAATGATTACATAATTTTAGCAGGAGACTTAAATGCAAGAATTGGAAACACGAAAATTAATAATAATATAGGAATACATGGAGAACACACTCTAAACAGAAATGGTAAAAAATTGATTGACTTTGTAGTTTATAATAACCTAAAAATAATGAATTCCTTCTATAAACATAAAGACATACATAAATATACTTGGACAGCAAGAGGATGGAAATCAATATTAGATTACTTCATATTAAATGAAAAGACATCAAAAATTTCACTAGATGTTAGAGTTCACAGAGGATATGAAATAAGCAGTGACCACTTCCTTGTTAAAATAAAATTAAGATTACCACCTAAATGGCTACAAGTAACAAGAACAGAAAGGAAAATTGAAACATTTGTTTATAAAACTAGACTATTGAATGACACAAATGTACAATAGCTATATGAACAAAGAATTAACCAGTATCTAGATAAAATAAAACAAAATGAAGAAATAGAAATAGAATGGCTTAATATAAAAACGATACTAAATGCAGCAGCAAATGAAAGCTTAGGAAAGACCAAAAAATTCAATAAAAGAAAAAAACTGAAGATCAGGGATGATACAATCAAAGAAATAATCAAAAAGAAAAAAGAAGCCTATCACAAATGGTTAAGCAGTAAAAGATTAGAAGATGAAATAGAATATAAAAGAATAAGAGCCATAGCTAAAAGAGAAGTCAGAAAAAGACATAGAGAATCATGGAATAAATTTGTTTCTAATTTAGAACATGATTTATATAAAATAAGACCCAATGTATATAAGATTTTGAAATACCTAAATGCAGATACCAAAGAAAACAAAATTAAACACTGAATTGAAATTAGAAGAATTTCTAAATTACTACACAGAACTGTGGACAGACAAATATTTTAAAAAAGACAACTGACAAACAATTAACGAAAATGAAAAGGAAATAACTGAAGAAGAATTAGAAATCAGCCTGAAAGAAACAAGAAACGGAAAAGCACCTGGAGAAGATAAGCTAGGTTCAGAACTATATAAATACGCAGGAACAAGATTCAAAGGAAGACTCTTATTATTTTTAAATAAAATTTACTCAATTGGTATCCCCCCAATAGAATGGAAAAAAGCAATTGTGATTCCTATCTTTAAGA
Organism: Typopeltis vanoorti; assembly: GCF_054136105.1. Lineage (NCBI taxonomy): Eukaryota > Metazoa > Arthropoda > Arachnida > Uropygi > Thelyphonidae > Typopeltis > Typopeltis vanoorti. Next base: position 118,859,807 of record NC_143563.1, on the reverse strand, counting down.
AAGGTAATAGAGATGACCCTAAAAACTATAGAGGTATCAGTATACTAAATTCATGTTACAAAATATACAGCAGAATCTTAAATAACAAACTAATGAAATATTCCGAAAACTTTATTCTAGAGGTACAAAATGGATTTAGAAAAGGACGATCATGTATAGACCCAGCCTTCTGCCTAAAATTAATAATAGAGAAAAGAAGAGAATATAATTTAGAAACACATATTGCATTTATTGACTTTGAAAAAGCATTTGACAAAGTTAAAAGAAACATATTATTTAACATATTAAAAGAAAGACAAATACCAAATAATATCCTAAAAGCTGTCACAAGTATATATGAAAATAATCAAATACAAATAAGATTAAATCATGAGCTATCATACACAAGAGATAAAAACCAAGGGGTCCGACAGGGATGTCCCCTTTCAGCAACTCTTTTTAATATCTACTTAAATGAAATAATAATAAAATGGAGTAAAAATTTACATCAAGGAATTAAACTTTCACCTACAGTTAACTTAAACACTCTCCTCTTTGCAGACGACCAAATAATAATTACAAATTCTGAAGATAACTTACAGAAAGCTATTTTAAATCTAAATGAGATATCCAAAGATTATGGTATGATAATATCAACGGAAAAATCAAAAACTATGGCCTTTAAAGGACAAGATCCAGCAAGAACTAAAACAGTATTAGATAACAAGATCTTAGAACAGGTGAATTCATTTAACTACCTAGGATGTATGATCACTTATGAAAATGAAAAAGATATAAAAATTGCAAAATATTTAAAAATAACAGGAGTAATTAACTCTATATTTAAACCAAACCTAGTTCAAAAACAAACTAGGCTAAAAGTATACAATACATTAGCCCTACCGGTCTTAATGTATGCAAGCGAAATCTGGACAATAAAACAAAAAGACAAACAAAGATTAACAACAGCAGAAATGAAGTTTATGAGAAAAACTGCAAAGTGTACCCTATTTGATCACAAAAGAAACGAAGATATTATATAAGAATTAAACCAAGAACCAGTAATTGAAAAAATTAAAAAATATAAACATAGATGGATGGAACATGTTCAAAGAATGAAAACAGAAAGATTACCAAAACAAGCCTTAAAGTACAAGCCATTAGGAAAAAGAAAACCAGGACGTCCTCTTAAACGATTCAACGATGACTTCTAAGGCCGGAACAGGCCATACTAGGCCTAAATCCTTGATGCGTATGATGATGATGATGAAAAAATATTAATTTGGTCTTAGGATGACTGTCTCCCAAATCTTTGGTAGATTTATACAGCCATACTTGTTAAGGTTTGGAGTATGTTTTAAGGCTTCTGTTGATTCCAGGAACAACCTCTCTGACTTGTAGAAGCTTCTGTGCATTACTTTTGTTTCTTTCCAATTGATCCTGTGTGCAGGGGTATCCAAAGCATGGTCTGCCAGACCCGACTTACCATAGCGAAAGTGTCGGATATATTTTTTGTGTTCACTGAGGCGGATGTCCACATTTCTTCCTGTCTGTCCGTAGTAGGCTTGATGGCAAGAACAGGGCACTTCATAGACACCTGGATGTGATAAAGGAGTGCATTTGTTCTTAGGTAAACGGATGAGAGTTGCTAATTTTATATAAGGTTTAAATGCTGTGCGTAGTTGGTGTTTGTTAAGCACCCTAGATATCTTTTCAGATGTGCCTTTAATGTATGGGATGGTGATGGTTTTGTTGTAGTCTTCTGTGGTAGATAGAGGGGATTTATGGGTAGCATTTAGTATGTTATCTATTTTGTGGGGATTATAACCATTGATTAAGAAGGTTTGACGTAGGTGAGAAAGTTCAGCAGTAACCCATAGAGCTAGTTGCTCTAGCTCTATGGGTTAGTGTTTTTAAGATACAATATTGTTAAGAAGGGTAATGGTGCGATTGTTTGTGTAAGTATCTCCCTGCTAGCTTTAAGTTAATAAATAGTTATTTTCTTAACCATCTGTGTTCTTATTATACCGTGAAACCTATTACAACATGTCTGATGAACACATAAGTAAGCCTATCCACGCGTATTTCTGCGTATTCCTTAAAACATACTATACCTTACAACAACAAGCCTAATTATGTTCAGGTATTCTCAGTTGTCAGAAACAGAAGGAATCCTGGATCCAGTTACTTCTTCTATATTAAGATTCACCTACGGCAAAGAAGTATGGGAAAGAATCCAGAAAATGAAAGACAGATACACCACCTGCTGGCTCTCTATCCTTTAACTGCCCAACCTTAAAATGTTGTTCTCACATCTGTGGTGGTGCACTTAAAATCATAATGCATCATTGTATTCAGAAGAGCGAGTTGTTTGCTTAGTAGATGATCTCCCTATTTCACTGACTCCCTTCAGTTTCAACTCTGAAAAATTTTCCTATAAATGTGCCTTACTTCTGCATTATGTCTTTTCTTAAGTGCTGGATGATTCTCCATTGAACTCGCCACCACCACCACCATTTTTCCACTTTCCTCTAATCTTGTAGGAACATGGGCTCTAAACTCATCAGACAAACTTCACATCTTCTTCCTTCATTCCATATACCTCTGCCCTTTGAAACAGTCTTCCCTATCCTTAGTGAATACAATTTCTAACTCCTCAAGAAATATAATATTAGATTCTTTTTTTTTGTAATCACTTTGCCTATAAATGGGATTGTTATATTATAGTTCTTGAGACCTCTCCTATGTGAGGTTGTTATTATTACTAATAAAAAAAGGCTGTCAATATGTATTGACTGATATATAATAATCGTAATGCTCTCTGAACAATAAGTGTCGCCATTTAGAAGGATGACTGTGAATATATTTCATATTTCTATATCGAGCTTGAATGAAATATTAGCATAAGCTTTTTAAGTGAATAAATTTGCCATTAGAAATGTGTTATGTATAGAATATGCATAGCTTGTGTTTTGACTGTACTTCTGTGGTTTTATAGATGGCTCTAGCAGAAATTGTTCAATGTCAGATATCAAGTATTAATCCACAGGACATAAACAAATCAAAGAAGCGATTAAAAGCATATGGAAAACAGAAATCTAGAGATGCAGGAGAAGGTTTGAATGATAACCAAAGGTATGATTGGTCCCTTGAATATAAATTTGTGTAATAAAATTATTAATTTTTTTGTATATATCTTCCCAAGTGATGTACCAGATATTATGACTAGCTAACAACATTTCATTGTTAGACTTTCATTATCATAACATCAAACATATATATATCAGTTTCCGGATATATATATCCTCAAGAGTATATATATATATATAGAGAGAGAGAGAGAGAGTAAGTGATTGTCTTTAGGTGGGAAATGAACTTCATTGCCTAGTATTTGGTTCTCCACAGGAGTGTTTCAAGACTATGTAAAAATATATATTATTATTATTTTTATTTAGGCCTCCAAGGAGTCAAAAGACTCTTCGCAGGAGGTCCTTCCTAGGAAACACGTCTATCAAGACTCATTGTGGGAGGTCCGTCCTAGGAAACAGAAAGTCTATCATACTACTCCTTAAACTCATTGACCGTTCTCGCTCTCACCACTCTATCAGGCAATGCATTCCATGGTTCAACCACCCTCCATGCAAAGAAACCACCCCTCACCCTCTTTCTCACAGTTTCCTTTCATAACTTCCAGGGATGGCTTCTTGTCATGACTCCTTCCCGCTATTCGACCAAGCGAAATAACTCCCCAGTGTCAACCCTGTAACCACCTCTCAACATTTTAAAAGTCTCACTCATATCACCTCTCCTTCTTCTATCCACCAAACTCTGCAGTCCACATTCCCTCAACCGATCCTCATAACTATCATTGTAAAGTCCTGAAATTAACTGTGGAAAGGGTACAAAGGTTATCTGCCTTTGTACCCTTTCCACAGTTAATTTATCCCCTTCAAATCCTGGGGACCAGATCTGAGAACAATAGTCCAAGTGTTGTCTGATCGGGGTCTTATACAACAGAATGATAACTGTTTAATCTCTGCAGGTCAGTGTCCTTCTCATTATTGCAGCAATCCTCTGTTATCTTCACGACCTTTGCAATATGTCCCCTAAATTTCAGGTTTCTATCAATCATCAACCCCAGATCTCTTGTCTCCCCTACTTCCTCCAGTATAACTCCTCCCACAGAGTATGCAGTGTCCCATCAATGTTTCCCAAACCTCAAGGCCTTACATTTTGCTGCATTAAACCGGCACCCCAATCATTTGCCTATCTGTCTAGCTTATTCAAATCCTCTAGCATGACTGCTACATCTGCACTATTACTAATAACCCTTCCCAGCTTCACATCATCTGCAAACAACTGAATATCCCCTTGCAATCCACTGACAATGTCATTGATATAAAGGTTAAACAATATAGGTCCCAGTACTGAACCCTGTGAAACCTCACTTGTAACCCTCTGCTTCCTTGAAACTGCCCCACCATACACAACTCTCTGATACCTATCGGACAGCCAATCCTGAATCCAGTTGACCAACCTGACATCCAAATCCATGTGCTGCAACTTAAATATCAGCTTATCATGTGGCACCCTATCAAATGCCTTCTCTAAATCCAACAAAATGATAGTATATACCTTTCCCTCATCTACTGCTCTTGTAACTTTATTATAAAAGCTAGCATATTAAAAAAAAAGTTTTTCCAGGCTAGCATATTACTAAAACAAGAGCTCCCTCTCACAAATCCATGTTGACTCTCACAGATAACATTACCCTCATCTGTCCATGGCACTATCTTACTTTCCTTCCATTCCCTGGAGATCCCATAGCCAGATTTTCATTGAAAAGCCAGGTCAAAGGAGCTGTCAGTTCCTTAGCACATTCTCTCAAAACTCGTGGTGAAATACCATCCAGTCCCACAGCTTTACTGACATCCAGAGTATTCAGTATTTGGATCACGTTCTCCTCCTACACCTCTAAACCTTGAACCTGCCCTATCCCTCTAATATTAAAATTTACTCCTCCAGGATGAAATACACCAATAAAGTGTTCATTGAACAATTCCACTAAGTCCTCTGCATCAGTCACTCTATTTCCATTTTTATCCCACAATGTCATTCTTCCACAATCATTTCTCCCCTTACTGACCACATAGCTAAAAAATTCCCTAGGATTTTCTTGGGATCTTAGGGGCAATCTCTTCTCATATTCCAGTTTCACATTCCTTACCATACTAGTCACTCTCCTGGCCTGTATCTTATATTCTTCATGCATCTGCTTTTCACCTGTCTCCTTATATCTCTTCCATAGCCTCTTTTTCACATGCAGCTCCTGTTTAATATTGTTTGTCATCCAAATTGACAAACAATATTAAAAGAGAACACCAAATTGTGTCCTCTTCTTGACTTGTGGAATACAGCTTACTATTGCTGCTAACAAATATTTCTTCACAATTTCCCAAGCACTAATGATATCCTGGCCTTCCAATTCCTCCCTCCATGAAACTTCCCCAAGTTGATGTCTAAGACTATTATAATCACCCGCCTTATAATTCCACATATGTTCCAGTCTCTTTGATACTACTGCATGTCTATTCATCTTCCAAGTCAAAACGACATGGTCACTCTCTCCAACTGGTGGGAGAGAGGTCATCTCAGTTATCATCAACTCTTCTGATGGTATGACCAAATCCAAAACTTTTGAACCTCTTGTTCTCTCTATTACATGTTGCCTAAGATATTTGTCCCTCAAGAATTCTAGAAATTCCATTCCCTTATTGCTACATGCATCTTCCTCTCCCCAATTTATACTGCTGTAGTTAAAATCTCCCATAACATCATTCTTCTTGCACTTGTCAAGCTCAACTGTCTAAACATCTCCTGGTCCCCACCCTCTGTGCTCCTTGGTTTGTAGCAACACCCCACTAAATATCCCATTTTGCCTATCTCTACCTCATACCATATGCTTTCAAAATCATTAGTGTCACTGCCTTCCAAAGCCTCCGCTCTTAGAGGACATAAGTTGTCACTTATCATAAGCAGTACTCCACCACCATGCTTTCCCTTTCTATCCTGCCAAAAAATGTTGTACCCTGCTACCTCTGTTCCTGTTATTATATCCTCTTCTATCAACCACGTCTCAGTGATCCCAATAATATATATTTAAAACATTTTTAATGACTAGAACAGAGGTTTAAATAAAAAACTTTAATTGCACTACTAGTTTCGTCTAAACTTAGAATTCATCAGGGGTGAGATAAACGTATAAATACTAATAACCAATCTAAAGGAATTGGTTTTTTAAAACACAGAGTAACATATCTAACACTGAAAAGAATAAAGTCTAGAGTTTAAATAGAATACTGAACTCTGACTGTATCATTACGCACATGTATGCGTAATGATACAGTATTGAGTAATGATACAATATATATCAAATATATCAGTAATGATACAATATCTCGAGAGCGTCTGTATTGAATGGTAGAGCTGTTGGAGTCTGGCAGGCTGTATTTTAGGTTGTTATTAATATGGATGGGATTGATAGCTATCTCCTTAGACTCTTAGAATTCAGGACTAGCGATGGGAAATCCTCTTCTTGCCAACATTTATCTAGGGAATTTTGAAGAAAAAGCAATTTCATCTTCTCCCCTAAAACCAAAGATATGGCTTCTCTACATTGATGATGTTTTCCTTATCTGGGAACATGGTCTAGATAACCTTCAACTCTTTCAAGAACATTTGAATGATATACTCCCGAATATTAATATTAAGCCATCAACTTCCTTGAATTTGAAGTTGATGGCTCTATCGCATTCTTAGATATCAAAGTAACCCTGAAAAATTGAGATGTTTTCAGAAAACCAATACATATAGACAGGTACCTTCATGCTAACTCACGCCATTTTTCTCCACAGAAGTTGGGTATCATCTCCACTCTAGGTCACTGAGCTTAGTCAGTTCTGTTGGACAGAGAGGAACTTCATAATGAACTTAATCATCTTCAAGTTGCATTTTATTGTAATGGATACGCTAAGAAACTAGAGACAGATTACTGTTCAACCCTCATCCATGACAGTATGAAGACACTGCTACTTCTAAGGGCAGCATTTCCTTGCCATATATCAGTTCTTTATCTCCAAAATTGGCTAAAATTCTAAAGAAATATAATATCAAGACATTCTTCACAATCCTACCTAAACTTCATTTCATCTTAAGTCATCCTAAAACTAAACACAATAATCTTAAATATCCTGATGTTTATAAGATTTCTTGTGACTGCAGTAAATAATACTTCGGACAAACGGAGAAATCTATCGAGCTCTGGTTAGAGGATCTCTCTGGTGGTCCATTACCTACAACAGAACTCGAGCCAGTGCCTTGTCAAGTCGCATTATTTTTAGCAAACTCAAGTGATGAAGGTTTGCCACATCAGATACTCTGAGATGAAACTGTCAACATGCACTGATGTTATGACAAGTTAGAGAGAAGAATTTTAGAGTATAAGGAGATAATTATCAATGCCATCCATATTAATAACCTGAGCTACAGCCTGCCCGACTCCCAGAGCTCTACCATTCAATATTGGCTCTCTCGAGACCTTATACGCACGCATATGCATAAGGATATAGTCAAAGTTCATTGTTCTATTTAAACTCTAGCCTTTATTTTTTTTAGTGTTAGATATGTTACTCTGTGTTTTAAAAAACCAATTACTTTAGATTGGATACTGGTATTTATATGTTTATCTCACACCTGATGAAGTCTAAGTTTAGATGAAACTAGTAGTGTAATTAAAGTTTTTTATTTAAACCTCGGTTCTAGTCATTAAAATTTTTTTAAATGTGATATCAAACCAAGTAAATCTTCAATCAAACATACACACACACATATATACACACATACAGAAATGAGTAAAAAATAGAAAAAAATCCTTATCCACTCACAGTACTGATGTACTATAGGTTTACAAAAACTTTTTGAAAGTGGAGACACAAAAAAAAAAAATAATAATAATACTTGTACAGTGGTGAACAAATTAGAAATCACATTATTATGAAAAATTTTAATTTTTCAAGAAAATAAGTACAAAAATTAAACTCCAACTTTACCTAATAATTTATATGTGTTCTTCTGTTCCCAATAAGTTCATTAACTCACTTAGGCATGAGCTCTACCAACATAAAACATGTTTTGCTTATTTCTGCATCCTGAAACCATACTTTTATAATGGATTGTATTAAGTAATCCTTTGTATCACAATTTAATTTTCCAAGTCTCACAAACTTTCCATTGAGTTAATATCAGGAGAGTTACCTGGGCCACTGAAGCAATTAGATGATGTGATTTTTGAGGACCCTTTCATATTTTTTGAAGAGTGGCATGGAGCGAGATCATGTTGAAAGATGAGTTCTTTGTCTTTCTGGATCTGTGGGACCAATATTTTTATGGGCATGACTTTCATGCCCATTGCGAATCTACAAACTGTTACATTCACCTAAGGACCACAAACCTTTCAACAAAGAGCCTGGAGTTTACAATATTCCTTTTTCTTTGTAACCTTGCTTACATTGGACAAACATCTAGAAATTTAGAAATTAGACAAAAATAGCATATGAGGGAGGTGTGGAAAATTCTGATAAACACCTAGAACAAAATTATGTTTAAGTTACTGATATAACCACAAGAAACAATACAAGTAGCAGAGTTATGAAGGTAATTTATGTTCTTATATCTTCGTATGTTCTTTCTTCTGGTTATATCAGCTCCTTTAATATCATTTTTGTTCTAGGTGTTTATCAGAACATTCCAGACCCCCCCCCCCCCCGTATTACAGATGTTAATAACAACAGATAAGACATCTCAGGCCTAGCTTTCCACTTCTCCCACACTCACAATACTAAATGGAACAAGAGCTCCATGCCTTACATAGAAGACATCTTCACTGCCTGCAATATCAAAGAGTCTACGATGGTTATCCACTCATGAGGCATACTCAACAGAAACCAGGGAATGAGTTTGTGATATTTGGAAGTCACTTATTAGATCTTTCCACATGTCAGACTTCAACTTTTCTGCCACCTATTATGCATACCTACTGAACAATGACTGACCCCATGCCAGCTTTCACTTTCCATGTGGTTCTGTTTTTTTTTCACTTTTGTGCAACATGTTTGGTTTTATTTATGCACTGGTTGATGTTTACTGCTTATTCTATTTTTTTGTTCTTTCTAACCTGGAAGAAGCCACCCGCATATGTGGCGAAACTAGTCAATTTATAATAAATTTAGTTTAATCCTTTATCCAAGTGTGAGCAAACAAAGTTTGCACCTGAAAGTATCTTCAGGACTGGGGTAAGGTGGTGCAACACCAGGCAACTCCTTGCAAAGGTGGAGCAAGGTACTATCACTCCTATCTCAGTATCTCCCATAATGCAAAACACATCTCCTTGCGGATATGTCTAATGTTATGCATTAAGGGGAGGGCCACTACCCAGACTAGTTTTGACCTTTATTGAGGTCTCTTCAGTGGGAGCCAGGCCCAAGTGGAGATACCAGCCAGAAGTATTAGCAAGGTCATCTCTACCTATAGGCGTTGCCAAATGGTGTGCCACCTTCTTAATAAATTACTCAATTTAGAGAAAGATGTTGAAAGTTTATTTTTCACTTGGTTAGAGTATAATAAATTTAGTTTAATCCTTTATCCAAGTGTGAGCAAACAAAGTTTGCACCTAATATAAGTAGAGATGACCTTGCTAATGCTTCTGGCTAGTATCTCCACTTTGGCCTGGCTCCCACTGAAGAGACCTCAATAAAGGTTGAAACTAGTCTGGGTAGTAGCCCTCCCCTTAATGCATAACATTAGACATATCCACAAAGAGATGTGTTTTGCATTATGGGAGATACTGAGATAGGAGTGATAGTACCTTGCTCCACCTTTGCAAGGAGTCATCCTGATGTTGCACCACCTTACCCCAGTCCTGAAGATACTTTCAGGTGCAAACTTTGTTTGCTCACACTTGAATAAAGGATTAAAATAAATTTATTATACTCTAACCAAGTGAAAAATAAACTTTCAACATCTTTCTCTAAATCCAGAGTAATTTATTAAAAAGGTGGCACACCATTTGGCAACTCCTATAGGTAGAGATGACCTTTCTAATGCTTCTGGCTGGTATCTCCACTTGGGCCTGGCTCCCACTGAAGAGACCTCAATAAAGGTCGAAACTAGTCTGGGTAGTGGCCCTCCCCTTAATGCATAACATTAGTCAATTTAATTAACTGTATTATCCTGAGCTATTAAACTATGTGTTAGTTGTCATCTGTCACATTTGTTCTTGGTTGAAAAATGCACATACTCATCAAAAATAATAATAATAAATGAATAAAAAATAATAATTAGAGTTGCCTTCCAAAACATTGGGTACTCAGTATCAGTTTTCTTTGATGTTGCTTGGAGATTTCGAGTATTGAAAGACCTACACAACTTTGGTCTTATAGGGAACCTTCCTCTTTTTATGAAGAACTTTCTTCATAAAAGTTCTTTTTATCCAAATGAACCTTCAAAGTCTGAGGGTGGGGGGGAATCATACTCCCACTCACAGGTAGTTTTGCAAGGTTCAGTTTTAAATGTCACTCTTTTTTTCACTCAAAGATAACTTGATAACTAAACTTCCTCCAACAGTAAGTAATCCTCTACGTGGATGCCATCTGTCATTCTTGCAACATTAGAGTCTTAAAAAAAGCAGCTGCATAAACCATTAATCACATGTTAATAACAACAGATAAGACATCTCAGGCCTAGCTTTCCACTTCTTCCACACTCACAATACTAAATGGAACAAGAGCTCCATGCCTTACATAGAAGACAACTTCGCTGCCTTCAATATCAAAGCGTCTACGATGGTTATCCACTCATGAGGCATACTCAACAGAAACCAGGGAATGAGTTTGTGATATTTGAAAGTCACTTATTAGATCTTTCCACATGTCAGACTTGGGCAGTTGCAAGTGATTAAAATTTTCACCTCAGAAGACTGTGTGCATTTTTGCTGTGAACATGGGCTTCAACCAAATCCTGAACTAGAGCTAAAGACTAGAACAAACTTTATTTTCTGTTGCAATGCAACAGAAGCAAAATTCCTGGAGCTCACATTTGACAAAAACTTACATTTCTTCCTCATAATGCTGCTTACATGATACCTGTCAGTTAGCAATGAACATTCTTTGCATTGTATCTTCCACTACTTGTAGTGCTGACAGATGTTCTTTGCTCCACTTGTATCGAGCACACTTATCAAAACTTGATTATAAATTCCAAGTTTTAACCATCTGCCTGAGACAGTGCATTATGATGACTGACTGCTGTCTGCTATCAAGCAGTCAGAATTTTAGCTTGATAATTTTGAACTTAACCAATTCATAGTCACGTTAGAGCAAAGGAAACAACCACATTTGTCACTTCGACATCAACAGCTGTTGCTGTTATATGTAGCCAAAATAAAATTCCTGCCAGACCATCTGACATAGCCAACTACTCTTTGTCTCTGAATGGAGAATTTGTACGCTGTTCATGAGACTTACATAAGTCCCTTTGGCTTGCATACAAAAACATCCCGGGAGCTGTAGATATTAGGGTAAACAACATTGTACTGAACAACACAAAAATTTGCATTTTGCCTTTGTTTGGAGAGCTCTGAAAGAAAAGTTTTTTGGTTTAAAAAAAATAATGATGTTAGGTCAAAATTGTGTTAGAATTAGGTTGCATTATGATGTTAATTAGATTTAAGTTAAAAGTTTTATTTTCAATATAGTTATTATAGTATTCTGCATGGTAAGTTGCAGTTATTGCGTTGCCTAGCACACAGAGCCACATTTATACTTTGTAGGCCTTTGGTGCAACATCATCATAAGGCATCAAAAAAACAAGTCTATTTCAGTTAATCAAATTCAAGGGCATTTTTTTTTTTTAGTTTATTGAAAATAAAAGTTGACATTTCCATAATTACTCATTTTAATAAAATAAAAATAACACAACATTTGTATACATATATTTGCATTTAAAAAAAGTATAAAAATAAATAATTTCAAATTTAAATTTAAAAAATTTAAGAATTAAAAATATTTTTTTTTTTCTGGCTTTGGTTTTAGCAAATATATGTATGCTGTCATCATAATCGAGTCCATTACATCTGATTCATTATTAAAACACTTAAGGAATTGAACAACGTAGTTAAGGATATAAATTAAATTAAACTTTAATAAATATTTTCCGATATTTCGGCAACGTCACGTTGCCATCTTCTAAAGGAACTTACAAAAAAAGTTACGTGCACGTAGGCACTACAACACAGAAACTGGGAATGAAGAGATGAAGCTATTGTTCTCCTAACAGTCCTGATGGTGCCCTCTAGCGGGCAAAGTAGGTGTTCTTGGCCGTTGGGCTGAAGGTCTGCTGATGTAGGCCTCCCAAATTTGGGGCAGTCGCATACAACCAAATTTGTTGAGGTTTGGAGAATTTCTTAGGGCTGAGGCTGATTCCATAAAGAGTCTTTCAAATTTGTATTTGCTACGGTGTATCACTGTAGCTTTCTTCCACTGTATTCTGTGGCGTGTATCCAGAGCATGGTCTGCAAGCCCAGAATGACTGTATTTGTGAAAACGGATGTAGTCCTTGTGTTCCGAAATTCTGATATTCGCTGTCCTGCCTGTTTGGCCAAAGTAAGACAGTTTACAACTTCAAGGGACCTGGTAAACACCAGGTAGGTCTAGGGGAAGTGGTTGGTCTTTAGTGGAGCGGATAAGGGATGCCAAATTTCTGTAAGGTTTGTAACAAGAGGTCAGGTCATGTTTTTTTAAGATCTTGGTAATCTTTTGCGAGGTGCCTCGGATGTAGGAAATGGTGATGGATTTAGAGTAATCCTTGTTGTGGAGGGGGGGAGGGGATCTGTGGTTTGTAGGTTCTAATATTTTTTGGATTTTTTTGGGGGGGTAGCCATTGGCTGAGAAAGTGTTGTGGATGTGATTCAGTTCAGTGTTTAGGGCCAAGTCGTTTGAACAGATTAGTTTAGCCCTGTTGTATAGTGTTTTCACTACTCCATATTGTTGTGAGGGGGGGGGGGGATTGTTGGTGAATGTATCTGCCTGTATGGGTGGGTTTTCTGTAAACTGAGAAAACCAAGGTTCCATTAGGCTGGCGGGTGACTAGTGTGTCTAGGAAAGGGAGGCTGTTGTTTTCCTCTTTTTCCAGAGTGAATTTGATTCTAGGGTGTTGGTTGTTTAAGTGTGTTAAGAAGAAGAGAAGTGTTTCAGAGCCATGTGGCCAAATAGCGAACACATCATCAACATAGCAAAGCCATATGGTAGGTTTTTGTGGGGCAGAGTTTAAGGCTTTCTCTTCAAAAGTCTCCATAAAGAAGTTGGCCAAAGGGTGGGGAAAGTCGTGAACCTATGGCTGTCCCCTCTATCTGTTTGTAGAATTTTTCCTGCCAAACGAAATAGCCTGAGTTCATTGTGAACTGAAATAGGGCTGAGGTATTGTCTGAGATACATAAAGAAAATATGCCATTACTTCCCATAGTGGATGGTATTGAATCCCCCATGTACAAAGTAGCTAAATATTTAGCCAAAGTGCTCACACACTAGACTGGCAACACACCATCACACACAAAAAACTCACTCCATTTCAAAGCCAGTGTAGAAAACCTTACACTCCAACATACTGACATAATGGTCAGTTTTGATGTCTCCTCCTTATTCATAAATGTCTTCCTCAAAAAAACCTTAGAGCTAATCCAAGCTAAATTTGATTCCCGATATCTCAGCCCTATTTCAGTGTAGTAGAGTCTGCTAAGTTTGACATCTGTTGAAACTTAGCAGACTTCATCTTCAAAAGATGGAAACTGTTACACCCTGATATCTTGAGAATGTAAAATTCTCAGCTATCATGGTGTAACATGAAGAATAAATAAAATAAATTAAAAACCCTGCATAAAAGATAACAGTTGAATTATTTAAAAGAAAAGGAAATATTCTTGCATCCAATAAAATATAAAGGTGTTTGGTTGAACTAACTAACAAGAAGAAAGAATATATTAATGTTGCAATATGATATAAAAGAGAAAATTTAACTAAATAAGACAGAAAAGGATTATTCATAAAAGATGGTATGTGAGAGGCTAGAGATTAAAATATTAAGTAAATTCATAGGGAAAATTTGAAAGAGGATTAAGTTAGAGGCTAGCACAAGAAAAACAACAGAAAATCGCTTAGGGCCGATTCCCGGATTGAGACATTGTTTGGCTCGCTGACCAAAGGACGTTTGGCAGAAAAATGCCACCCTAATTGGTCGGTGAAGTAAAATCAAGAAGGGGGCGGAGAAAAGAAGTTAAAAAAAGTGCCGTTAGGAGAGCAGGTATAAAAGGGTTGGAACTCCCCCACGAGGCTTTTTGGTTTTTGTTTTGGTTCTGTTCCCGAGGAGTTCTCTACGAGCTCCATGGCATAGGTTTCACGCAGTTTTCCTGAGTGGAGATTGGGGTTATATCTCCGTCGTCACAACATGGAAACAAAAGTGAGCGGGATTTCGATTCCGGGTTTCCTATGTAAGAAGCGAAGAATGCCATAGAGTCAAAGAAAAGGAAACATATTCTTTGTGTTTCAACTTCAGTGACAACCACGAGAAAGGGAAAGCTATAAAGATATCGATATCCACGTCGCGAGTCGCACAGCCGTCATATAGATGATTCAGAGTGTGTCCTGAATTACGAAAGTTTAAGACCGTGTAAGCATATTTCAACTCCAAAAGGAATGTAGGAGTAGCAGATTATCGGAGAGGTTATACCAAGTTAGTTCAATCAGAAAAAGGCAAAGGCCCATATGAAAAACTCAAGAAAGAAAGGTACTGTAAAATATATCTAATGTTAACTAAAATTTGTCTGTAATAAGTATCATTATTCTAATACGGAACTGTTGAAGTGACCAAGGAAAATTTATACTAGGACTTTAGTATCTGACAGAATATATTAAAAGTAAGCTGGCTAGCGTTAATGTTATGTGAATAATTAAGTGTCCTGAGAATTTTGCATGTCTATTGTAATGTATAGGAAAGTTAAAATGTCAGTTGTGTGTTAGTGCAGAAAAAGGTTTAGTTAATCTACTTAAGTTTGAGTAGTTAAATAGTGTGAATTAATCTTATTTGTCCATGTCAAATGAATTTACGTGTTGAATGTGTGTGGCGGCATGATCGTAATACTAGTTATGTGTTAGTGCAGTAAATGGTTTAGTTAATCTACTCAAGTTTGAATAGTTAAATAGTGTGAATTAATCTTATTTGTCCATGTCAAATGAATTTATGTGTTGAATTGTTATGGTGGCATGATCGTAATACCCATTATAGGATCATAGCCTAATTACTTGTAATAAGCTAATGTTAGTTTGTAAGTATTTAGTTTAGCATTAAATTGAGTAATCACAAAAATTGAATTGTACCATGTTAAGGAATTTAATAAACTTTTTGTCCAATGATAAAACAGTTGTTTGAAATTGCTGTCCATTGCACCACTTGAAAAATTACGAACCTAATCACGCGGGAAATTAATGTGTTAAGAAACGAGATAAAGTGTCATGACTGCAACATAGTTACACTTTCTGACATATTTTAGTTCTTTCTCCTTGTTTTTGTATATAATATCTCAAACTAAATATCCCAAAAGGCGCAGTATAAATACAAATATTAGGGGTACTAAGGGGAGAAATAACTTAAGTATTAGTAAAATTTTTGGTGATATCTCGAGCATAGATAATAGTAGAACATAGATAAGAGGAAATTACTAGATAGAATAAAAATAGTAAAATGGGACACAACAAAACAAACCTTGTTTTCATCTTTTGAAGCAGAGAAGCTTATTTCTGATAAGATATGAAGATTTTAATGCTATTTTATTATTTTTCATGGTTGTAGAAATATTCATCATGCATCTTGACAATATGCAATTTAATATAAGGACAGTAAATGAATTTTGGTATCGAAATTCAAGGACATAGATCTCTGTTGTTCAGTTTAAGTATAAATTTGCTTTTGTCTTAGAGTTACAAGTGAAAATGATTTGACTTAAACTGCTCCATGTCTCCCAGAAGTGAAATGTGGAACTTCTATGTTTTATATGTCTGGATATGAGTGAAGAAAATAATCCTTTTCAAATGAAATTATGAACTTCCTTTTGTGTTGTTTTAAATTATATCATCGCAGTTTTTTTTTTTGTTTTTTTTGTAATAGTAAGCTGTAGACTGTTCAGAAGGAGTAAAAATTCTGCTATTAAAATTTTTTATTTTTTTAATATAAAAGAAATGGATATATGCAGGAATATAAAACTGGATAATTTTAGGATTTAAATTCTTTTTTGCATGCTAATTTTAGTTCTCTGTATATGTAAATGAAGTAATTCATTCATCTGCCACATGTTTATGAACCTAGTCCAGTTTCTGCAAGGAACTAACCTATGTTCCTTGCAGAAATTACTGTTAATCTGAAAACATTTTAAACATGGTAATGGGAAGAACAAATCCATCGAATGAAGTCCCTTAGTATTTTATGAAGACCATACCTGATTTAACTATTATATTGATTTGTCAAAAATATTGTGATGATTTGTGAAATTTTACAGTTGTTATCTATATATATATATTATTTTGCTTGCTAATTTTATATCTATTCTTATGAACTTCTAGCCAGGATGATGAACCTGCTTTAAAAAGAGCTAGAATTGTCACAACTGCAGTAGATCAGCAATCAAGTGAAGATACTGTTTTCTTAGATGGAACATCGCTAAGTGAAAGTCTTTGGGAAGATGTGAGTTGTTATCCTTTCACATTATATATTAGATTTAAGTTAGTTTAAAGTAAAAAGCATTTATTTTCTTAAAGGAGAACTATAGAATAACAAGTATGTTACAGTAAAATAAGTTCTTCATCATCAATTTTTTGATATAATATCCCCAAGGAATGTTCAGATTACTATGACAGCACCCCATGATTAAATATACATTATTACTCCTATCCACATTTTTCTTCCAAATTATTCTATTACTTGTAAGCACTCTGATATTGTCATATCAAGCATTTCATTCTTCTAAGGCTATTCTAACTGAATCAATCCACCTAGATTTTGGTCTTCCTCTAGGTCTCTTTCCTGCTATCTTGGGATCAGACACCTCTTTTGCTAACCGTTCCTCACCCATTCTATTTAACTGGTCAGACCACCTTAGATTAGCTCTCCTTACACATTCTTGAATACTAACAATGTCAAGTTTCTTTCTAATATCTTAATATGATTCTGCTATTTATGCCATCAGAACACTCATATCTGTGATCTCTAGTCTTGATTAAGCTTTATTTCTAACTAACTCTCAAATCAATAACTTAAAACTGGTTTGAACATAGTCTTGTATACTGCTAGTTTGGTGTTTTTGCTAATTTCTTTCTTATTCCATATAAATTTATTCAGCTGGTCACCCACCATACCAGCTTTGCTTATTCTGTTGTCTCTTTCCATATTTAACCTGTCATCTTCACTAAAAACTGTGCCTAAATAGCTGAAATATTTTACTTGTTCTATAGGATCTCCATTCAGAATACAGCTGATGTTTTCTATGTTCCTGACTATTTTCATAGATTTGGTCTTTTCATTGCTGATTTTCATGCCAAATTTGTTACATCTGTTATTCAATTTAGTTAGAAAATTCTAGACACTTGCACTAGGTGTGTTCATGAGTACATCGTCATCTGCATAATGCCAAGAGCTAAGTTGGATATCTCCATTTTTAATGTCACGCCTAATGCCACTATCTTTCATAATATAATCCATATAAATGATGAATAAGAGTGGAGGTAATGTGCATCCTTGTCTTACCAGTAATTTTACATCAAATCAGCTTCCTGTATTTCCTTTAATTCTAACTGCTGACTGAAAGCGTAAATGTAGACTTTATTGCTCTGTATAATGTTTCATTCATTCCATATAATTGTATTGTTTTGGAAAGTTTTTCTCTGTGCCTTGTCATATGCCTTTTCCACATCTACAAAACTTAAGTACAAATCCTTGTCATATTCCCATGATTTCTCAACTATTTGTCTTAAAGAGAAAATCTGATCTTTACATCCTCTATTTGGCCTGAACTCTGCTTGTTCTACTCCAAGTTTTTTCTTTTCAACAATCTTCCTCAACCTCTTTTCAAGTCTGCTTGCATAACTCTGGAACACTCAGTAGAGAAATTCCTCTGTAATTCTGACATTCAGTTTTATTCATTTATTCTTTTTTATAGATGGGTGCTATGAGAACTCTACTCCAATTATTGCGAATTTGACCTTCTGACCATGCCCTCTGAATTATGCAGTTTAGCCACTGCAAATCTTTTATACCTCCATACTTAAGCATTTCTGATTGAATATCATCTACTACATCTGCTTTTAAACAATTCAAATTTTGATGGCTTTTTCTACCTCAACTATTGATATGCACACCGAATTCTCCAATTACACAGTAGATTGGTTCCAGAAAAACCCATGTAAATGAAAACCTGTAAAAAAAGAATAAAGAATACAGTACATATGAAAAAATTGAAGAATGGCTCCAGATATGAAAACCTGATACGAACAGTAAGTTATTTTCAAACAAAATATATGAAAATCATTGAATAAAACTATTTAATTTTAATGGAATATTTTTTTTATTTTAAATATTTATTCAAAGTATATACATATGTATCCTTTTTAAAGAAAATAGTTAATAAAACAGAAATTCGAAAAAGCTCAGATACACCGCACATATGATTATTAGTTAAATTTTATTCACCGTCACTTTCTGACAGTAGCCACATTCTTTTGTGTGAGACTGGAATAAAATCACTTCCATCACTTGAAACACTTTGGCCTTTCTGTTCATACTGCAATGGCAAAACATTTTCTTCAGTAAAAGAAACTAAATTAACATTAATTTCCAATAATTCTGAAGGTTGATTTTTTTCTACCACGAACTCTGTAATTAATTGTTGAGATCCTGTTTTGATTAGATCTTTGTCTTTGATTTTTCATTCCACACCATACATGACTTCAGTTCACATTTAAACTGTTCAGCTCGTTCAGTATTTGGATCATGTGTAAGAAAATGATTTGCAATTTACTAGCCATTTGAAGCCCTTCTTTAATTAATCCTGCAGTGAGTGGAATCTCTTCATCACTTTTTTATTTTTCATCGAGATTCTGAAGTATAGCTTCTTATTTCCTCATCATTAATAGCCTTGTCAACCATCAAGTCTTCAATATCTGCAGATGAAAAATCATCAAATCCTTCTCTGCCAATTGCATGTGCTAATCTGATGATATTGGGATATTCAGTTGTATGCAAAGGTATGGGGTTTTTCTCTTCATCAGTGAGTGGAATCTCTTCATCATCCTCATCATCACTTTTTTATTTTTCATCGAGATTCTGAAGTATAGTTTCTTATTTCCTCATCATTAATAGCCTTGTCAACCATCAATTCTTCAATATCTGCAGACAAAAAATCATCAAATCCTTTTCTGCCAATTGCATGTGCTAATCTGATGATATTGGGATATTCAGTTGTATGCAACGGTATGATGGGGTTGTTCTTTTTCACACATCCTGAGCTTTCCAGCATGCATTTAAAGTTGATGGTTTCAATTCTGATAATGCCAACTTAGCAAGTTTGATGCCATCCAAAATAGAAAATTTCTTCCACACATCAATAACTGTCAGTAAATTATCCTTATCTAATTTATCCAAAATGTATTGGAATGTTCTTCTTATGTAGTATGTTTTAAAGATAGTGATCACCTCCCTGGGCTAATGGTTGTATTAAGGATGTTGTATTAGGTGGCAGAAAAAAAAATTCAACATTTGGGTGTTCTAAAACAGGAAGGCCAGGCACATTGTCTATAATCAATAAAAGTTTAAAATCCAGATTTTTTTCCATCAAATAGCATTTGACTTCTAGAACAAAACAATGATGGAACCATTCATTAAAAATTTCTTTTATAACCCAACCTTTTTTGTTTGCCTTCCAGTGCTCTGGTTACATGTTAAAATCCATATCTTTCATTGCCTGTGTTCATAGGGATCGATTAATGAGTAATGGTTTCAATATACGATCTCCTGAAGTGTTGCTACAAAATAATAGTCATTCAATCCTTAGCTGCTCTTTAAAGCCACCAACACTTTTTTGTGATTTCGCTATATAAGTTCTACTTGGCATTTTTTTCAAAAAAAAAAAAAGCCAGTCTCATCTACATTCCAAACTTGATCAGGAGTGTAGCCACCATTTTCAATAATTTTAGACAGTTTTGAAAGAAATTCCTTAGCTGCTGGCTCATCTGCAGATGCAGATTCTCCTTTTATTTTTATGTTATGAAGCACATATCTTTTGAGAAATTTTGTAAGCCAAACTGTGCTTGCCATCATTTCATATTTGAAGGCAGCAACCTAGTGGAAAACCAAGATATAGGTGGATTGATACAGTAAAACATTCCTTAGAAGATAGAAATATAAGATCTGATCATGTTGGAGTCTTGACAGGAACAGACTGATTTGAGGAAAATTGTAGATAGGAACTTAGTAATGATGTAAATTTTTCATGTAGTACTATCATATCTTGTACACCTCTTGAGGGTATATGGCAGGAATTTGATGATGATGAATTGTGCTTGCAGAAAAATCAAAATTGTTGTTTTATGTTGTTGGCTCCTTTTCCTGAACCTGTTTGTACAACTGTAATGCTTTCTGTTTGATGACATTTTCGTCTAAAGGTATTCCTATTTGTGAGCAATCGTCTATCCACCTCACTAGGGTCTTTTCCATCTTCACTTTTATATCTCTCATATACGATGATGACTTGGCACCTAATTTTGTTCCATAAAGAACCGATTTTCTAATGGCCTCTTCATTTTTCTTAATCGTTCTCACGATAGCTTTGTTCAGTCCAAAATATTTCTCTAAGGATGTCGAACCTTTTCCAGCTGCTAAACGATCTAAAATTTGGATCTTACTTTCTAAAGAAATAGTTTTTCTTTTCTTCTTCTGTCTAACTGAATTATCTGACATCATGAGTAATGGGATAATGTTACAAAAATATCTGAAAATAATCAATAATTAATTTTACTAATTTGATATTATTCGTACAAAACTTCAAAAATTAATATATTCCTGTATAACTCTATTGCATGAACAAAACACAAGATGTGTGAACACTTGTGTTTTGAACAAAACACTTCATGTTTCACATTTGCATAAACAATCATTTCTTGTAAACAACAAATGTTTGTTTATGCAAATTGCTTAACTCCTTCCAAGCAGCTTTTTGTAGGCGGGTCTTCCGTAATATACCAACTTAACTTCGAGGAATCAGCATAGCACCCTTCTGCTTCCAGGAACCAATGGCAAGTGAATATAATGAATCATCTGTCGGTTTGTTTTTGCCACAATTGTCTACATTCTGTAGCATAGAGTAATCCCTGATATTTAAAACTTTGAGGCGGGGGGGTTCCCCAAAATTCACGTTAAAGTACATATGTACCGTTCTAGGAAATGATAATTATAATGGAAATACCCTTTTTAACTGAACTGAATTCAAACAGAAATTTTAAAAATAAGCACCTTTTGAACTGTGTAAAATCAAAATATGCCGTGTAAAAATAGAATTGCTTCTGTTTTCTAAACTGTATTATTTTGAAATTGTGTAAAAAAAAGCTGTGTAAAAAGAGAATTAGCTGTACTTCTCTTTGCATTCCTCTTGAAAATTTTCAGAGTAACTACACCAGATAGCTATGATATCCCTATTTTCAGTTTTCATATCACCTTTATCATCTTTGATCCTTTAACTGTATTCTTTTCTCCATTTCTAAGCTTCTTCAATAGCCTCCAGAACATTTTTGCCACCTTCCTGATATTTATTTTCCATACTCTCACCAAAGTCTTCCCATGACATCTGTTTAGCTACCTTTACACACAGCTTATCTCTCAGAGTTTTCTCTGTATTCTTTTAAGGCATCTGCTGACTTATTTCCTAGAAATTTTTGCTGTGCTTTCTTCTTTAGCTGGATTGCTCCTTTAACTTCTTGTGTCCACCATGGTGTTCTTATTTTTCTATCCTTGCATACAGCTTCACCACATACCTCCCTAGCTGAATCAGTCGTCTTCTTCAGAGTTTTCCACTGAGGCTCCAAGTTTGGTTCGTGTTTTCAAACTGCTGCAAATTTTCTTCACTAACATTTGCATTTACCTTTAAAAGCTGCTCAACTTTAATTCTTTTAAAAACTTTCTTACATGCTGTTCTTTTCAATGTTATATCCATTTTTATCCTGCTTAGTACTAAGTAATGGTCACTTTCAACTTTGAATCCTTTGCACTCTCATGTATCCTGAACCATCTTTATGGTATCACTATTGATGATGGACATGATCAGTGAGGCTTTTCTTATTTCTTGTATATTTTCTCTTGTGCTCATCTTTATGTTGAAACATGGTGTTAGTAATGACTAGTCCGTGTCCTGAGCAGAAGTCCAGCAAATACGTACCATTATTATTAGCTTTGCCCTTTTCTCCAATTTTCCCAGAATATTCCTATATACCTGGTGAGATTCATTTCCTACTCTACTGTTCAGGTCTCTAACAAGTACCACTTTTTCCATTTCTGTATGTTAGCTGCCTGTTCTAATGACTCAAAAAAATTGCTCCACTTCTTCCTTGGAAGAAGAAGAACCTTTTGCGGTACCATAGGCACAAATAAGTTTCAATTTCCATTTCCCCATTTTGAAGTTTGCCCACTTAACTCTACTTGAAACTTTTTTCCAATCAAGTAGTTTATCTTCCTGTTGGTGTTGAATGCTATTGCTACTCCTTCCTTTACTCAATCATTATTGTCTGAAAATAGCATCCTGTACTTATTATTTAGTACTGTCTCACCTGTTTTTGTCTTCTTTGTCTCTGTAATGTCAATTATGTCCACATGGTATTTTTCCAATTCTTCTGGAAGTTTGATTTCCTTTCCATGAATACCTCCTTATATTGATGGTTCCTGTCTGCTGTTCTTCTGATGTTGGATTTCTTCTTCTTCTTCTTCTTCCAGATGTTGAGTTGGAGCTTGTTCCAGTAGCTGAATTTTCTCTGTTCACCCTGGTTCCCTGACAATAACAGCAGGAGCCTTGTTTAATCAGGCAATGTCCCAGCCGGCATGAAATCTCATGTTATACCATCATATCGCATTTGTGGTTTAAGCCAATAAAAGTATAATTTGGTTGGCTAAGTCCCAAATTGCCAGCCCAGCCTCATTCATTCAGTACCCAGCAGATACTTACTAATGGAGCGCTTCACATGAAGGTGAAGATTGGACATTAGGTCAGAAGCCCCAGTTGAGTCTCCACATTTCCGGAAGGCAATGTGGAGGTCTCCTCCAAGTTATTTGGCTTTGACCATTAAGCCACTCTGTAAAATAAGTTTTATTATGCAAATATTTTGATTATGTATAATGAGACATCATCAGTATAATTATCTAACAACAATAGGAATTGAATTAAAAAAACAGTAGCACACATGCTTAAATTGGATTCTCTCTAGGTATATAGTCACGTGTTCATGGATTATAATTACTGAGCTGAAATTAAAATTAAATTAACTTAAAATATATGAGAAAAATTTATTTAATACAATTAAGGGTAACAACTTCCCAAACTTTTGGAATAGTGAGACATCCATTACAATTAAAATTAAGTCTATGAAGTATCGCTTCAGCACTTCCTTTATATAAACATTCATGTTTATATATGGTTCTGTGTAGCAGCCTTAGTATTTTGCCATTGGATCCTGTGGTTAGTGTTTTCAGTTCTATGTTGCGCAAGGCCAGATTTGTGAGGTTTGATAAGACGGATGTGGTCTTGATGTTCAGATATATGTTTATTTATAGATTTTCCTGTTTGTCCATAGTAAGACAAGTTACACGAACAAAGGGAGGTATTATCATTGGTGAGAGTTTGTCTTTTGGAGAAGGTAGCATGTTGTGAATTTGGTTGATAGGTTTATAGGTAGCAATGAGTTGATATTTTTTCATAATTTTTGCCACACATTCAGAGATTCCTTTAATATATGATATAGGAGTCTTGTAGGTTTCTTATCTGCTTGCTTTATAGGAGAGTGGTTGATTACTTTTTGGATTATATCCATTTAGTAAGGCTTTTTCTTTGTCATTTTCCATCTTGCTTCCCACAAATGAGCCAATTTCATTTTTTTGGTTAACAAGAGCTTCTTTTTGGGGCTCTTGGCTATCAGTCCCTGTTGAATGAGTCTTCTTCTGACAGTTACACAGCTCCCGTTTGTTCATCCCAGTCCAGTTTCAGTTCTCCAGACATGGCAATTTTTGAGGCAGAGCCACTTTAGAACTCGATCTTGGCATGGTGTATACAGCGGCTTTCTTCCTGTTCCCTTCTTCCTTTCAGCAGATCTGGTTTCCTTCACTGTTGACAGCAGCTGTACCACAGTAGATTGACTACAGGACACCCTTTTAGCTTTTTCATGAGAGGAATATTCTTCTCTATTCAAAGCTTGAATTACACTTTTTGTGCCAAGGATTAACTGCATGTAACTAGCCATTGAAATCTCAGCAGCAAAAAATAGCTCTTGTTTCTATTTATACCATAAAAAAAAATTCTGATGCAATAGCAGCAACCATTACATCAGAAACCTGTAGGAATGATAGATGATGCAGTGTAAAACTCGATGTAGCTTAAAAATACCAAAGCGCTTTACATCGATTTTTACAGAGGTCAGTTTCATGAGAACTGTTACAAAAATAACCTTGTTTGTATCTATGTATTTTATTAATGTAAATTACCATAAAGGAATTGATTGTATTTACAGTTTTAACTAAAGTTTCTAGAATGTCAAAAACAAAGGCAATTTCTTTGCCATCGGAACTTTGTATAATAGCTATGTATAAGAGCACAAGAAAGTTGTTTATGATTAAGTATGTGAGAAAGTTGTTTGTAAGCTCTGCTCATGAACACCTTCAAAGCTAGTATTAAAGAGGTCTGCTAGTTTCAGAGAAGTTTCCACTGCCCGACAAGACAAAAAAAAAAAAAGAGCTCACGGAGGAGAAAAAAGAACGGGCCGGCCTTAACAAAAGGATCAAGGAGAACTGCTGATTTCTTCGGGGTTTACAATCCTCGGTGCAAGGTCCTGAGAGGGCGAAAATAAAAGAGGATTGAGCCGAACATCGAGGGCAGTTTTCGGCAGAGAACCAGAGGCATTCGAGAGGAGGCAAGGTCCAGTTGCTGACAGAGGGGAGACGAAGTGCTGTTGCCAAAGAGAGCCAGAGGCTGTCACAGAGAACCAGAAGCATACTGGCCCAGAGAAACAGACTTTACGGTGAACCCATGCCAGAGGAAAAAAATTGGGAAGTCAACTGGAGCCAAAAGCCGCAGAATGATCTTTAAGCCTGTATGCTGAAACTTCTTGCCTGAGCTTTGGAGTACCGGGAAGATTGCAGTCCAAGACCCCTAATACTCCAATGAAAAGCCCCTTAAGCAAGGCCTGAGGTGAAAGAAAAATCATAGAGACTTTGATGAAGGACCTTTGGAAGGTGTCGCAAGTGTGTTCCAACCTCTAATGTACATTCTTTTTGTAATCTAGGAGATATGTCATAGATGGACTGATAAGAAATAGTAATAAGAAATATCTATAAGAGAGTCCTCTGATTTGCTATTAACTGGAATATAAATTGTAAGATAACTTGCCATAACTACCTAATCTTTAGTGTCCTCTGATTTGTTGTTAACTGGAATGTTAATTGTAAGATAACTTGCCGAGCCAGTTAATCTCTTTATGAGTAAATTAGTCTCGGCAATTTTTGTTACTCTGTTACTTTTCTTATGCAGAGAAATAACAGAGTAATTATATTTTATAGTCATTTAATATTGAAAAGGGAAAGTTTGTTTCTTTATACCAAAAGCATAAAAGATAGGTAGAGAAGAGTAACTCCCTATCGCTTATTTAATGTACTTTATTTTAAAATGTAAATAAAATGTATTTTAATTATATGTCAATAGAGTGCCACCTGATTATTTATTTTACAATGCACTATTCCTAAAAAAATTATCGGACTTGTGAGCCGGAAACCAAGTGAGATAGCCGAAGCGTATAGTTAAGTGCAAATAGACCATGACTGTTTATGTAAAGTTTTACTGAAGGAATTTGTGTTAGAGAAAGAGAGAGAGAAATCAACCGGCCGTATTACTGAGTTTTATGCCAGTTAAAAGATATTAGTGGTGCAGTCTCAATAAAAATAAATTTTCTAGTATCCATAGGCATAAGACTTGTAGTGCGAAAGGTAGATAAACATAGTATGCAATAGTATAAGCAAGAAAGGTTACGAGAGAGAGAAAGCGCACACTGCTAATTAGAATGACAGTATTTCAAAGGCACAGTAACCAATCAGGCATATAAATAGGCTTTATAAATAGCAAGAAGTAATAGCAACACACATATTACAACAGTACAGTGAAAATTTAATGATAAACCAATGAAACTGACCATTTAACTACTATAAACTATATTTATGTTGGATAATGCAGTTTCTATGAACATGACTGTATATATATATATATTGTCAGTATGACAGCAGTGTGTAGCAGAACTATTGGTGGCTAAGATGGCTTTGTTGGGCAAGTTAAATTTGTAAAAATTGAAGATTGCGGAAGGAGAGTGAAACTGGTGAGCAAGTATGTAGTAAGATTTTTTGAGAGTGATTGCAGAGAGAACATGTTACATGATAGTAGAGCATATTGATAGAGTGATAGAATGCTAAAGTAATGTTCCGTATTTCCAAATTCATATTTCAGTTTATGCAGAAGCTCAATTACTTCCTCCACGTATACCCGAGTTTCTTCATCCAGAGCAGAGGTAGTATTGATCTCCATATTGTATGCACCACGTTGATAGCTCTTAGCTATCAGCGTGGTGCATACGTTGATAGCTAAGAGCTATCAACGTGGTGCATACAATTTAATAATCTTAGCAAAATGAACACTCATAGTTGATCAATCTGTCTTCTTCTGCTTGCATATCATCTACGTTGTACATCTCAGAATCAAAAAGTTAGAAAAATAAAATAAACATGATGTGAATGATTTACAATTCTAATTTATTGCATAGAAAATAACCAAATATGAATTAGCATCATCTAAATCTATGTATATGTTACCGCTAAAGTGTAGAAATCAGTTATTCTACAGATCATCTAGGTATTCTGCAGATTAACTAAGGTGATCCGTTAAAGTGCGGAAAATTGTTTCATTTCTCAAATTACCTAGATAATCTGCACATTACCTACTAGGCACTTAAAGTGAAAATAAGATCTTTGCTGGAACAACAGCAATTAAAAAACTATAATACAAAGAATCAAATGGTTTAAAATATTATTACAATTAAGGAAATGAATTTGCAAAACATATGATAAAATTATGTTTACTTATTAGTGCAATCTAAAGATTGGTGACACTTTGAATTACATAGCAATTGGTTTTTGCGACAAGCACACCTATTTGTGGTACATTTAGATTTACAGTCACATTTTCTGAAACCCTGCCCACTACCAAGGGATTGTTTTATTGCTGTTTGACGTAAAGATATTTCTACAGCAGGGACATCTTCTTTCGACGACAAGACACTGGCGAAACCAAACTAAAAGTGGAGAGAGAGAGGGGGAAGGAAATGAGAGATACAAACTTTTGAACTTTAATGATACGGAAGCCGTTAATGTGCACATTACCTAGGTAAAATGTGGAAAACTCTTGATTCCGCACGTTAACGGAGCAAATCAGTTAATCTGCAGATTAGCTAGGTAATGTGCACATTAACAGCTTTCGAGCTTTAGCGGTAACATATACTTTGTAGATTATATAACCATGTAAACACATAAAAATGTAATATAATTTATAAGAAAACTGCCATTTGAAAACATTCACAAAATTAGAATAATTTTTAACATGATTCAAAATATTAGAATATTCCAAATTTTTCCGATTGTTTTGAGGAGACCATAGAAATAGCATATGTGAGGACTTATTTTTAATGACATTAACAACACCACACAATTTTATCAAAAGATGTTTTATTAACTGCTTATATTTCACTGATCAAATCAGCATTATTAGAGCATAACACAGCTTGTATATGCGACAGTGAGTATGTGAAACAGTGAGCAATTGTAATGGACAAAAGATCTAGTCCTATTTTGGCACTAGTGTTGTAATATAGAACTAGCTGTAATATAGAACTAGCACTAGGAGAAGAACAAGCAGGTTTCAGACCAGGACGAAGCACAATTGATCAACTATTCACCTTAAGACAGCTAATAGAAAATACACTAGACTACAACCAAAGTTGCTACATAAATTTCATAGACTTTTGTCAGGCATTTGATTCAATCCATAGACGAGAACTATGGAAAATTATGGAAGAATTTGGAATTCCCAACAAAACAATAAGAATAATAAAGAATCTGTATGAGAAATCTGAAAGTGCAGTACGAATGGAGGACACCTTAACCAACTGGTTCCACACACAGAGAGTGGAGTGTGACAGGGATGCAATCTGTCATCAGATCTGTTCAATCTTATACTGGAAGAAGCAACCAATAAGACCTTAAACAATGAAGACTCCTGAATCAAAATATATGGGAAAAATGTAACAAATTTAAAATTTGCTGATGACATTGCATTACTTGCAACACAGAAGAAAATCTACACTGAATTTCTGATAAAATAAAGGAGTGTATAAAATCTGGATTAATCATAAATACAGACAAGACAAAATTTATGCAAATAGGTAAAAGAAGCACCAATCTGAAAATTGAAATTGACAGTAAGAATCTAGAGCAGGTAGAAAACTTCACCTACCTTGGAGAAGTTATTGGGTACAATGGCGAAATTACAAAAGATATAAACAGACGAATCAGTCAAGCATCCCAAACTTTTGGATGACTTAATAAAATATGGAAGTCAAGAGACATCCAAAAAGTAAAAAAAGTAAGAATCTATGAAACAATGGTCCTTCCAATACTTCTCTGTGTAAGTGAATGCTGGAATCTCAAAGAGGCTGAAGAGAAAAAATTATTAGTTACTGAAATGGGTTGTCTAAGAAGATTACTTGGAGTATCTCTGCTGGATCGACTAAGAAACGAAGACATAAGGAAGCGACTAAAACAAGAAATAACAATAATAGACAAAATCCAAGAAAGAAGACTGTGATGGTTTGACCATGTGACCAGAATGGGAACAGAAAGACTACCATCTAAAGCTCTGAATACAACAATGGGAGGTAAAAGATCCCAAGGACGGCCCAGAATTAGATGGATTGACAAAATAAAAGAGGACCTGAAAACCAAATCACAACAAGCGACACCAAACTGGAGAAAATTGTTCCGACTCTCCCGGGACAGACAGAAGTGGAAAGAGTTCATTTAGTCTGATCATCATCCAAATAGATGATGGAAGAAAGAAGAAGAAGAATGGTGTAAAAAAAAAAAAAAAAACATTGCAGTGATCTGGGAGTTGCTCGCAAGATAACAGTCTCACAAATTTTTTCAAATTAATGCAACCATATTTGTTCATGAGAAAAGTCAGCTACTGAAACAAATCCTAAAACCCACCCCAACACAACATCAACAGCGTTCAAGATTGGTACTATAAACATAAGAAGCCTGAATGGCAAAGAAATGGAGCTAGCTGAGGAATTAGATAAGTACCAGATCAATATAATAGGGGTGACTGAAACAAAAAAAGGCAAAAACTGGTGAGATTTTCTGAGCAATAAATACAAAATTTTATATTCAGGCAATGACAATCAAGGAAAAGAAGGAGTAGCCATAATGTTCAACACTAAATACGAAACTAGTCTTCTTGAATGGCAGTCAGTCTCAAGTAGAGTGATGTGAGCAAATATCAGAATGGGGAACAGGACAACGAGACTTATTTGTGCCTATGGTCCAATGGAAGGTTCTACTAAGGTAGAAGTAGAGAAATTTTTTGAAGCTTTAGAGAAAGCAGCTGACACAATGAAAAAGGAAAAGATGGTCGCTGTTGGGGATCTAAATATCAGAGTAGGAAATGATTGTCAGACATAGAAAAATATATTGGGAAAATTTTGAGAAAAGTGCAAAGCTAATAATAATGGCAAATACTTGTTGGATTTCTGCTCAGGACACAGACTGGTTATTAATAACACCATGTTCCAACATAAAAATGTGCACAAATTTACATGGAGAGAAGAGGTAAAGAATAAGAAAAATCTCATTGACTATGTTACTGTTGATAATGATGTTTTCTCCCTGGTGCAGGACACCAGAGTGTACAGAGGATTTGAAATTGGAAGTGATCACTATTTAGTCTTGAGCAGGAAAAATGAATTTCATATTGAAAAGAAGAGCATGTAAGAAAATTTTAAAGTGAATAAAAGTTGAGCAGCTCTCAGATGTGAATTGTAGACTAAAATACACAAATATGACTGAAGAAAAAATGAAAGAGTTTGAGGACTGGAACCAAATCTTGGAGATTCATTGGCAAGCCCTGAAGAAAACACTAATTGATTCAGCCAGGTTATCTGTAAGGATAGAAAAATCAGAACTCCATGGTGGACACAGGAAGTTAAACAGGCAGTGAAAGAAAAGAAAGCATATGAAAACTTCCTGTCAAATAAGTCGGCTTATGTTCTTAGAGAATGCAGAGACAAATGTAAGAAAGCTAAACACTGTGTAAAACTAGCTGAACAAAAGTCATGGGAGGACTTGGTAAGAACATAGAAAATAAATATCAAGAAGGTGGCAAGATGGAGGTTGTCGAAGAAGCTCAGAAATGGAGGAAAGAGTGCTGTAAAAGGAATTAGAGATGATAAAGGTGAAATGAAAACAGGAGAAAAAGATAACCTTGAAGCATGGAGTTATTACTTCGAAAAATTGCTAAATAAAACAAGCAGTGATAAAAAAACACTTACCAGGCTTGCAGTCAGGAATACATATCCATACAGGAATGTGATTTAATGTTAAATCTGGTGTCAGGCAAGGATGTATTTTATCCCCTCTGTTATTCATTATCTATATGGATCACATTATGAAGGAAAGTGGTATTAAACCTTATATCAAAATTGGAGATGTTAATGTCAGCTCTTTGCTTTATGCAGATTATGTTATACAGTCATACCCTGACATACGCTACTCCGACTTATGCGAATCCGCAGTTACGCGGTTTCTTATATGCACGTATTCCCATGCCGCTTCACTCCTCACCACTAGTCGTATCTTTCCGGTGCCGGCTGAATTCACCACTGTCGCACATGCTGTGAACAATCAATGACGTGTTTCACGCGGTCTTTATTCATACATGATTTTTATACAAACCTACAAACCTTACGATTGTTTAATATTATGTTCTTGATAAAAATTTTATCACATAAAAAATAATAATGCCATCCAAAAGAAGCAAGTCTGATTCATCTACAGCTAGCAAGAAAAGAAAAACATTGACTTTGGAAACAAAACTCAACATTATTAAGAATTTTGAAGGCAGAATGAAAATTTCTGAGCTAGGAAAGAAGTTCAATCTACAGGAATCCACAGTAAGAACAATCATAAAAGAAAGGTTTACAGATTTTGGAGGACATAGAGTCTAACAAGGAACAAATTGTAGCCACAAGGCAAGGAATAAAAAAATCATTAGCTTGCTATGAAGAAATTTTGCATGACAAGAAAAAAGACATTATGCGTCTTTTTTCTTGTCATGATTCTATTAGATTTTATGAAACCATCGACATTGAAATAACTCTTTTTTTTTATGTATGAAAAACTACAATTATGTTAATATTTCTTAAAAAATATAGGTGTTTTTGTAAACCTTTGGTCCCAATTAACTAAAATTTTGTATGTTTGTGTATGTAAATTACATGCAAATTTATATCCCGAGTTACGCAAATTTGACTTAGCGCTTTTTGTTGGTCCCACCTACTGTGTAACTTCGGGGTATGACTGTACTTCTAAATAAATCCGCTATAAGTCTGCAAGATTCCCTGATTGAAGTGAATAACTGTTGTAATAGATATGGTATGAAGGTCAGCATTAAAAAGACAAGGACAATGAAAATAGGCAGAAACTTTGAAAATATCAACTGCATTTTGAATGGAGAACTTTATAGACAAGTAAAACACATTTCAACTACTTAGGCACGATTTTTAGTGAAGAGAGTAAATTAAACTCCATACAGAATCAACAAAGCCATTATGGTAGGAAGTCAACTGTATAAATTTATATATAATAAGAGAGAAATTAGCCAAAACACTAAATTAGCTGTATACAAGACGGTGTTCAAGCGAATTTTAACTTATGGCTCTTAGAGCTGGGTCAGAAGTAAAACACTTGACCAAAGACAAGAGACTCTCATATCTGTAGTCTCTTGTCTTTGGTCAAGTGTCATGAATCAGGGACATGAATAGATGCCATCTATTCATGTCCCTGAGAAAGATTAAGGACATGAATAGATGGCATCAATGGCATTTTTAATATGTCATTATATTAAAAACGAAGATATTAGGAAAGAACTTGACATTGTCAGCATCCAGGAATGTGTTAGCAGAGCTATTCTCAGGTGGTATGTCACTTAAACAGAATGGAAGAGGAAAGATTAGTAAAATAAGCATACTCTGCCAGGGTGGCAGGAAAAAGACCCAGAGGAAGACCAAGATATAGGTGGATTGATAAAGTAAAAAAGTGCCTTAGAAGATAGAAATATAAGATCTGATGTATTGGAGTCTTGATAGGTAACAGACTGATTTGGAGAAAAATTGTAGATAGGAAGTTAGTCATGATGTAAGTTTTCATGTAATACCATCATATCCTGTACACCCCTTGAGGGTATATATCAGGAATTTGATGATGATGATGATATTTGTTCAGGTTAGGAGAATTCTTCATATCTATGACTGATCTGAAAGATTATTTTTTGAGTGATGATTATTATTATTTTTTTTTGAGTGATTGATTATTTTTTGGAAAGCAACTGTAAAAAACTGGCAAACAGTTTACAAGAAGCAGGCGACACAATTGCTCCTTCACAGATTGAAGACCTCAATTGGTTCATCCAAAATTTAGACGTTAGTGACAGTTTATTAATCAAAGCATCTCCTTTCTGGATTGCCTCATTAAATGTACAAGAATTTCACAGTCAAGTTAAGCAAAAAGCTATATGGAAACTTATGCTACACCATAATATCAGGTTTTTGTTTCTCCAAGAAACATACTTCTGCAAATATA
This sequence comes from Typopeltis vanoorti, assembly GCF_054136105.1. Taxonomy (NCBI): domain Eukaryota; kingdom Metazoa; phylum Arthropoda; class Arachnida; order Uropygi; family Thelyphonidae; genus Typopeltis; species Typopeltis vanoorti. Next base: position 118,826,477 of record NC_143563.1, on the reverse strand, counting down.
AAGTTATAGAAACTTTAACAGATAGATATCCACTTTTTTCTTATTGGGACTTTGGAAGATTTAACAAGGCTGGAGTAGGAGTTCTTATTCTTGCATCATTCTTGACTTGGGTTATTCTGTAATATCCAAAGAGATGCAGACAGGATAATCGTGAAAATAGACTGGAAATTCTGTGGATGCATATTAAGGTTTATAAATGTTTATGCTCCATGCAATGAAGTAGTTAGATGAAAATTCTTGCAGGAATTGCAGCCCTATGATGATATGCTATGATGCTCATTACATCATAGCAGCTGGAGACTGGAATTGTATTGAAAACCCCAGGAGTTATGTTATGCACATTAAAATGAAAAGCCAAACGGCTAGTTTTCTGGCAACTTAATAGATATTAAAGGGATAAAAATCCTATGTTGTTATATAGCCAGTAAGTGAAACTCAAGATCTTGAGTTTCACTTACTGGACTTACAGAGCTAGTGGACATATGAAATATTCGCAATCCTAATTTCCAGGCTTACACATATGTAATTCAAGGTATTTGGTACCTCTCTTGATCGAATTTATATCCCTTCTTCCCTTATAAATAGAATAATCCAGATAAAACATTTCTTTCTTTTAAGGTTACATGGTGATCAGCATTCATGGTTAAGAATTTAGGGAAACACGATATTCATGTTAAAATAATTACTTTACATATTAGGAAAGTAACAATTGTATGTTTTGACCTCTCTGTGTTGAGGTCATCATCATCAGAAAAATACATATGTATAAGGAGCAAGCTACATTCTATTGCACTTTACAAAGGTAAAATGAATCTAAGCTGCCTATTAATCTTTTATCTAGCCTGATCTCTAGTGGAAAAGAAAAAAAAAGTTAATAATATTAAAAAAAGTTTAAAAAAAATAAAATAAAGTTTTAAAAAAAGTAAATATAAAAATAAATTAACAACAGAACTACATTAGACATTTCTCAAGTCCTCTCATATTGAGATATCCTTTTTTACCTGTGCTATAAGGGTTGAAGATGGATCCTCCACATCCTTGGAATGATTAGTCCATCATTTCTGTTCAGGTTTGGACTGTGTTTTAGCATTTCTATGCTAAAACACAGGGATATAAATTCGATCAAGACAGGTACTAAATACCTTGAATCTCATACGTGCAAGCCTGGAGATTTAGAAATGCCAAAACACAGTCCAAACCAGGTTTGGATGTTTTAGCAACAAAGTCAATACTAGAGGACTTTAGATATGTTTAATGCAGTTCTGTTTTTAATTTATTTTTATATTAACTTTTTTTAACTTTATTTTATTATTTATTTTATATATTTAAAAATTTTTTTTTTAATATTAACTTTTCTTTTTTTCTTTTTTTTTTCCACTAGAGGTCAGGCTAGATAAGATTAATAAGCAGGTTACATTAATTTTACCTCTGTAAAGTGCAGTAGCATGTAGCTTGCTCCTTATACATATTTATTTTTGTGATGATGACCTCAATACAGAGGTCAAAACGTCAATTGTTACTCTACTAATATTAAGTAAAGTAATTTTTTTAGCACGTGTTTTGTGTTTCCCTAAATTCTTAAACCAGACAAAACATCTCGACATCAACATGTCAGATCATAATCCAGTTCTACTTAAATTCCACTGCATGGAACAAGTAGAGATCAGTTGTGGACAATAGAGACTTCCACCAAATTTTCTTTTTATCTTTTCAACCAAATTCCAGATCCCCGTTCAAACTGGCATAATGTTACCTGAAACTTGGATATGTGGTTAAAATTCAAACAAGCAGCAATCCCATTCAATCATATTCAAACAGAATATGGTTGAATGGGAAAAGGAACAGGCTTTCCTCAAAAGAAAAAAGATAAAAGACATGTATAAAGAGAGAAGCTGTTTCATAGCAAACTAATGCAGTGATGTAGAATGTGGGAACATTCTACATCACTGATAATACAGATAGAAGTGGAAATGCAGAAACAAGTTTAAGAAAGAAATTTTAAAATAAGAATATGGCCTCAGCACTTAGCAGATAGTCCTTCAGCTGCATTCTTCAATAGACAGTTCACTAAATTCCACAAAGAAAGGACTATCGCTCAAATCCTTGTTGATGGTGAAGAAGACGTGTATCACTCAAGACATCCTTGACCCCTTTCAAAAACACTATACATGTCTATCGGAATCTTGCAGAACTTTCTCTGTCATTTGGTTTGACATCATCTATTAATCATACCAGTTCCTCTTCATTTAACTCTGTTTTCCCATTAATTAATTCACTAATTTCATTTTCAACCATATTGCAAAAGCTCTCTAAGTGGTCATTAATATAAAAATTAATTTTTTACATAAAAAAAGCATTACATATTGTATGTAACTCACCAGAAAATAAAGTGCTCAGCTTGAGATTAACACACTTATGATTTTTAGCGCGTTTTCCTGGCAGATAAACGAAGACAATTTTCAACAATGAACACTTTATGTGGTAAATAATTGACATACATGCTTGCTAAAGGATATTTCTCCTAATATAAATTCGCTACTTGTGCAGACACAAATTAACGAAGATAAAATTTGATATTTAAGTCACACGGTGAAAAATATATGAAAAGATAAAGAGTACTACAATTTGTAGACCGTGTTATATCGAAACTGCGTTGAACAAGGGTTACTACAATTTGTAGACCGCATTATATTGAAAAATTGGATAAGTACCCTGTTATACGAGGTTCACCTGTATATAGTAAGTTAGCCTATGCACTTTATTTTGTCCAGCCAATACAAAGAAGTTAAAAAGGAATTTCTTCAACTATCAAAGAAGCATGGATACTTTGGGGCTTCCGGTCTTAAAATTTTGCCATTTAAGATACAACTTCAGAAATCCATAAAATGTTACAGACCCTTCTCTGGTACTACCTGGGTTTTCATCTTTGTTTGTAGTAAATGATTATAAAGGTCCAAACGCTAAGATTGTTTGATTGTACTTGTAAGATTGTACTACGGCATTCTGTACTTAACTCTAAGATTGCTACAACATTCTGGCATTGACATTCTTTCCATTAAAAAAAAAAGTAAAATTTGGTAAGAAGAAATCTTTAACGTCTTTTGCTACAAACTTCCACAGTTGGGTACTGACAACAGCACTTTTTTTCATAACTTATTGCAGTTCCAAGGAAAGAGATAATTATTTATTAATTATTATCAGTCCTGTTGGCTGCGCCATTTGTTTAGAGAAGAGATTATTAATTATACCAGCTGCACCATTTGTTTTGATATAATTAAATCTCTGTAGCCATTTGTTTTGATATTATCTCTATAACAGTTATTTCTAATTCCGAGTGTTTATTATTACAGGGGTTCTCCAATTGGTGCGATGACTTTTAACTGTTTCTTTCAGAATCAGGAAAATCACTGACTCAAGAACAAATACAAAAAATATACACATTTAATAAAACTAAAACACTATATACACTTTAAATAAAATTATATAACTACAAAATACTGGAACCAAGGCCTTCTAAAATAAATCTACACTTTAGAGATTTTCTTATCAAAAAATATTAAAATGACCTATTCTCTGATTCATTCTATTACTGGATTGTTTAACATATACATAATGACGTCTACCAGACTAAACACCTTGTTTTCACAACAACAAAAATGTTCATAGTCAGTTTCTTTGTTAAGGCCTTTTTTCCAAAGATATAGAATTTCTTCTTCCTTTCCATAGGATCCTTTCTTATCACCCTTATGTAGCACACATTATTCCCCCTGTCTCTGCAGTATAAATATTCTGAATTCACCAAAGTATAAGTACTCTTACATCATACAGTTCAATTTTGCTAATTTTTTGTACCAGCAAAAAAGGTTTCTTCTGCTGCTTTATAAACAACTGCTTTGTCTAAGTCGCCTTTTTCAGTAGAAATAAATAGATCCAGCGTCCTTAAGACAGATGAAACTTTCCAATCAGCATTTCCTCGAACATTCCTTTAGAACGTCAGTTGCAATATCTTCTTTTATTTACCAACACTTATTGACAGTCTTAACTCCTCCACTTTAAAGACTCACAGTTCTGTGGTTCCTTTTCAGAATCTTCTATTAATATTCTTCTGACTGTCACCTACTACTAAATAAACTTAGTAAGAACAAAATTCCTCTGTGTTCTTAAACTTCCATTAATTAGCTATCCCTTGGTTTCCCCCATTACCTCGATACCGAATGCTCTCTCTCTTGTTTACTCTCCGTTACTTTGATACCGAATGCTCTCCTTGTCAGCTGTCAATCATGCATCAAACTCCTCAGCGAGCATGCGCACTCCGTGAAAGCGGCAAGCAAGAAGTTAGGTATAATAGCTTACTCGTCTCCGTTAGCATAACGAGAATGTGTTTTCAAAACACAACACTTGATAATTTAAAACTTACAATAAATTTCTGAAAGTAACACAACTATCCAAATCCAGTAAGTTCATAAATTTTTTAAATGCTTTACATTTCATTTGACAAAATAACATCAGTAACGGGCACATCGTGTTATGAAACCAAAACTAATAATGTACTAACAAACAATTTGTAAAAATATTCATAACTTTAAATTGTGATTATTTTTACACAAGGATACACTAACAGGAGGCATCTTGTTTGAAGAATTGCAATATCAAGCAGAATTGCACGTAAATACCATCAAATGGAGCTATTTTATTTAGCATTGGAGATCCAGTCTGTTACTGATTGGAAACAGTACAACATACATTCTACGGCTGCCCTCTTGCCATGTGTATTTGGAACAGATTATGTCATGTGTTGAGGTATTCCATTACTTACAACAGAACAGTTTTTTATTTATTTATTTATTTATTTTATTCCAGTTCCTAACACTTGTCAGCAATGGGAAGAGAATTTTGTATTTTATAATTAATGAATTAAAATACCATTTATGGAAGTTAGGAAGAAACATGGATTTGAAAATCAGCAATATGACATATTGCTGTTTGTGGAAATTTAATTGTTCAGTCTGACGATTTTTGTATTTAGAAAGAACCATTCTAGGTGGTGTAGAACTACCCATATTATGCAATATTTACCAGGGGGAGATAAAATTGTGCCTCTTTTTACTATGAGAGGTTTTTTAAATTTCCATCCTTCTAGTTCAATGTTGTCTTAAGGTTATTTGCAGGGATGACTGGAGAGCAATTCCAGGCAGAGAAAGCCAACTCAAGGCGACTAACTCAGATAAGGCTAACCACCTGGGTAACAGTCATCTTTGTGCTTTAGTTTCAATTGGTATCCTGGTTGTTCATCTGCATGAGACTGACGAAAAAAGAAAACTGATAGCCTTTGGCTTTTGATAATATAAAAGAGCTGAAGCCTTTAAATATTTGGTTTAATCCTTTATCCAAGTGTAAGCAAACAAAGTTTGGGCCTGAAATATTTTCAGGACTGGGGCAACTCATGGTAAAGGTGGTATAAGTTCTGATCACTTGCCTTAGTATCCCATAATGTACATATCCTTATGGGTATGTACACTCATGAGCAGTTGAATTAGAGATACCTGCTTAGTAGCAGGTAGCACCCACTTTCGCCTTGATGATGGCAGCGATGCAGTATGGCATGAACTCCACAAGGCACCAGAAGCATTGGGGAGCTAAACTGATCCATGACTGCTGCACAGCCTCCCACAATGCATGGAAATTGGTCGGGGCAGGATCCAGGGCGCGCATATCTCTCTCGACAGCATCCCAGATGTATTCAATAGGATTGAGGTCAGCGGACCTCGGGGGCCAGTGAAGCATCCTCATGTCCGTGGAGTGTTCATCCACCCACTCAGCCACAATTCAAGAGTGGTGGGCTGGTGCATTATCTTGCTGTAGGTACAGGTCTCTTGCAGGGTGCTGTAGGCACAGAAATGAGTGCACATGATCTGACAGCAGGTACCTGTATCGTTCGCTGGTGAAGGACAATGGTAGATGTACCAGGGGATCCATTTCATCCCACGTAAACAGGCCCCATATGAGGATAACACCACTACTGGCCTGAACTGTACCCTGCTGGCACGAGGAATCCATCGCTTCATGTGCTTGCTGACGCACTCATACCCTGCCATCGGTGTGTACCAACGTGTACCTTGACTCATCAGTCCAGACAATCTTTCCATGCGTCGAGGGTCCAATGGTGGTGTTCCTGCACCCCTTCTAATCGTTGTGCCTTGTGACGTGCGGTGAGCATAGGTACCCTTGGTGGACCATGGCTTCTGTGCCCCATAGCGAGGAGATGGTTCTGGATGGTGTGACTGCTCACACGTTGTTGTTGTCCCGCATTGAATTGATCTGAGGCACTGTGGCCCGTCTATCTGCTGTTACCATCCGAGCTAGCCAATGGCATCCCCTGTCATCGGCACGTTGTACTCCATGGCAGTTTTCCCTGGCGGCTGTGGTTTTACTCGATTCCATGTACTTATGGTACACTCTTGACAAAGTGGCCCGTGGAAAGCCCAGTGCCTGCACGACTTCGGAGATGGAGTGCCCCATACGTCTGACTCTGACTATCTGGCCATGATCAAATTCGCTGAGATCTCAAGTCTTACCCATTCTGTGCTCGACTATTACTCAGACGGTAAAGTCTGACGACATCCCCGTCACGTGGCACTATTCCATTCACGGGCCGACCAGAGCATCATTTTGCCAACACGGCAAGTATCTCTAATTCAACTGCTCATGAGTGTATAATGCTATGCATTATGGAAAGGAACACTACCCAGACTGGTTTCGACCTTTATTGAGGTCTCATCAATATCACCTCTGGGTGATATGGATGATACTGTAAAATTCGATGTGGTGAAATTTTATAAAAAATTTCTTACGTCGATTTTACAGAAGTCATAAATCATATGGAAAGAACAAGATTGTACATTACTGTATATTAACGGTGAAATACTGATTGTAAACTTATAAAGGTAACTGACTAAAGAATGAAATAGAATTGTTCATAAATTATACAATATTGTGAAGGTTAGAATTATACATTAAGTTGATTTAATATTAAGTTCTGATGTGAAGTTGTAAGGGTAACAGAATGTAAAAATATTTCTGACCCAAGTTAAGAGGATTAGACAAGATTATGTTGGCGAATTGATAATGAACAAAGGTATTGAAGGTGTTTCAGATGTGGAGATTTTGCTGCCAAAACTGAAGGTCAAGACTACAGTGATATCAGTTATTTACAGAAGATTGAGGGGTCTCTGACCTTAAGATAAGGAACCTCGGAATCGTATAAAAGAGGAGCTCTTGCGTTTTTCGTCTTACTGCAGTTCGTTGGCACGCTCAGACCTCTGTATTTAATCGGATTGTAACCTCTAGACACGGGGGAAACTAGGAGAGGCAGATTATTCTATGGAGATGTATTTTCAGTAACCGAACGTACCATGTGCGACCAGATACACGGCATCTACAGTAGACGGCGTGTATCTGGTCGCACATGGTATGATCCAGAACCAACGGTGAGCTATGCCACAATTCCCAGAAGAGGACAACACCAGGACGACTGAAGAAAAGCCTTTCAGCAAAGGATAGTATATAGGACAGCAGTTAACAGGACTGCCACAAATCTTCAAAGCTGGTAGGACTGTTTATGTTTCTACGAATTTGTGAGTAGATTCTATTGTATTAATGCTGAGGTAGTGATTAAGAATTGTATGTCTGCTGAACTTAGCTTTGTTCAAATAGTTGTATAAGTCGCTATAAGAAATAATTGAGGCTGAGAATCAGCTAGTATATATATTGAGAAGAATATTAGCCAAAGATATAGATTGTAACAGCCAGTAATTGCCTAGATTTTGTAAAGCAAGTTAATCAAGCATAGTGAATAGCTGGTCTATATTGTAAGGTTGTGAATTGAGCTTAAATTAAGCATCAGAGTGAAATTGATCGATTGTATAGTGCTTATGGTAGAATAAACATGTTTTATTTGTTTCTCCTGATCTTTGACCAATGCATTGTCTCATAAACACAACCGAATCTGTGTACTAAAATTAGAGAAATTGCCCCGATTGACTATTTAAGTAATTATTTTAGAAAATAATCTATTCTATAACAAATCTTCTCATGCTATAAAATTGATTCAGGGCAGCACAGTTGAAAAAAAATATAAATTTTCCCTGAATCACATAGTGTAGGAGATAGTTAACTGTAACCGTGAATTGCCTATTTCAGAGGCCTTTCACTAACAGCACTAAAACTTGTAGGAAGTACTGGGGACTAAATTAATCGGCTTAGAACAAGGTAAAGAGTACTTAGCAGAAAGATTTAACAGAGTAGAAGTAAAGTAGACATAGGAAGGATAAAAACAAAAGAAAAAATAATACAAAAGGCACGACATAGATGTTGAAGAAAAATAAATAATTAACAACTAAACAAAAAATAATTAAAATAATAACACAACCGACATTATTTTACCATACTAAGGTGGAAATAATGCAAAAGTCATATCACCATATACCAGTTGCCAAAAGGTGTCAACACCTTATTATTAAAATTCTCTGGATTAGAGATAGTTGATGGAAGTTTTTTCACTTGGCTATGCTACCAATTACATATTTGGTTTAATCATTTATCCAAGTAGGCAAACAAAGTTTGCGCCTGAAATATTTTCAGGACTGGGCCAACTCGTGGTAAAGGTGGTATAAGTTCTGATCACTTGCCTTAATATCCCATAATGCAAAGCACATATCCTTATGGATGTGTGCTTTGCATTAAAGTAAAGTAAAGGTGTTGACACCTTTTGGCAACTGGTAGGATCCTTTCTTAGCACCCTTATGTAGCACACATTATTCCTCCTGTCTCTGCAGTATAAATATTCTGCATTCACCAAAGTATAAGTACTATTACATCATGCAGTTCAATTTTGCTAATTTTTTGTACCAGCGAAAAAGGTTTCTTCTACTGCTTTTGTCTAATAGTATGATATGACTTTTGCATTACTTCCACCTTAGTATCACCACCTCTGGATCTAGCTCTCACTGACGAGACTTCAATAATGGTCGAAACCGGTCTGGGTAGTGATCCTTTCCATAATCCGTATAATACCATGCATTATACAGATCCATAAGGATATGTGCTTCTATGGGATACTAAGGCAAGTGATCAGAACTTTTACCACCTTTACCATGAGTTGTCCCAGTCCTGAAAATATTTCAGGTGCAAACTTTGTTTGCTTACACTTGGATAAAGGATTAAACCAAATATGTAATTGGTAGCATTGTCAAGTGAAAAAACTTCCATCAGTTGAAGCCATTTTCTCTCTCTCTCATAGTGTCTGTCCTTTCTTTCTCCTATACTATCAGACTCTCTTGCACCCCTACACTAACTACTCTAGACCTGTGGTGAATACTCCTTTACTTTTTCACAATTAAGGTAGAAACCAGTCTGAGTAGTGGCCCTTTCCATAATGCATAACATTATTCATCTCTGGATATGTGCCTTGCATTATGGGGTACTAAGGCAGTTGACGTGAAGTCATTAGCCTTTGTATACAAATAGCCCAGTCGTGAAGTTACTTCACTTGTAAACTTTGTTTACTTACACTTGGATAAAGAATGAAATCAAAAATATAATTCCTTGGCATCTTTAACTTATGTGTCATTAATGTATTTCTTTAATACTTTCCATGCACCACCAGTATCCATATCATCTAGCGACCGTTATACAATGGGATCAAACCTAGTATTCTCCTCAGGCTGATCATAATTTCCTGTTTTGTAGTTCAGTATATAACCTTTCTAAATGAAAATCCATGCAATTAATTGCTTCACAGGATCAGTATAGCATAATCACTGTCACCAGTTGGAGGCAGAATAGTCATGCATTTAATAGAATCCCCTGATGCTATAATTAGGTCTAACACTCTTCGATCTTAGGTTCCTTCTGTCACATGCTGCTTAATAAGATTGAACATTCCTTTCTTTCCTACCCTATTTATTCTTTAAATTCTAGAGACATGTTGCAGTATTGCATCATTGAATATTTTAATACTCCCCATGCATTGCCAATATCCTTTTCATCTAGTAACGAATACAATGGGATTGAACATAATATTCTCAGTTTTGCACTTCCTAGGTTAGTATAGCGTGGCTTCTGTTACCAACTGGAGGTGGAAAAGGTTAATAAATTTGGCTTCATTGTTATTTGATTTCACTGATACCAAATCAGTATTCATGCAGTTAAGTCACCAGTGATGATTATTCACTTATTATCCATCAGGTAATAAGTGAGTAATCATTGCCAAATCATCGAGAAATGCATTAGCAATTCAAGTCAATATGGCAGTTTTCAAAATGCTCATCCCCTTTTTTTAGTTTCACTGAAATCAATTGATTTTTTTTTTTTTTTTGTAATTTTTAGCATATTCAAAATCACTAATTTTCCATTTGTTTTCCCAATATTGAATTATGGTAATTGGTATTAAAAAAATTAAATGGTACTCGCATAACATTTATGTTGTAGAATATGTTTAGCGACTGAAGATTATTAAATGTATATTGGCACAGAAAAGGGAAAGAATCAACAGACTGAATATATTCCATTGTACATTGCAAAATATTGTTGAACATCACTCTTAAAATATTCATATGCACTGGGTTCATTAATTGCAATGGAAGGTTGCAATTCATTAGGTCGTGAATGGTTGTGAATATGAACATGTTATTTTTTTCTTGAAAGTTGATATGTAGAGATTTGCTTGTACAGTTGTCTCCAGCTGTCACTAGAGATCACAGTAATAATTCTAGTGGATATAAGTTCCTTAAGACTAGCAGTGTGCCTGTTGCCACTTTGGTTGGGAGTCTTCTGTAGTTTATTATAGTGAGCAAGCTTGTTATGTGGTGTTTACTGTAGTGAGAGTCAAATGCATAGTTCATCAAAATGAAGGTATATTTGAATTTTCTGTCTTCTAATTATCACATAGCAAAATATGTACAATGATTAGTACTTTCAAATTTAAAAATTATGAAAAAATGTTGCAAGGATTTCAGAATAATTTTAATTATAATAGTATAATATCTATTGCAACTACATGTATTAAAGTGTTCATGCTAGGTTGTATATCATGCTGTTTGCACTGTACAACAGAATACATCTTGGCATGAACAATTTATTTCTTATAATCCTTAATAGCCTTTTGAATAGTCTGGTTCCTATCTTGCACATACTATTCAAGTTGTCTTAATAGATAGGAAGAATATGGCCTTCTCTTTTCCTCAGAGCAACAATGTACACTTCATTTCAATGTATGCACATTGAAATTAAGGTATACCAAATATTGACTTGTTTAATCATTTAGGATAATATGGAAGACAGGTTGTAAGACTACTAGTTGTTTAGAATGTTAATGTAGTAGCAATATAAATAAGTTAAAGACAAGTTATCCTAATTGACGATTCTGTAGTTGCTATTGATAAGCTGTTGCTTTTAAAATCTGATAATACTTGGTGTTATTTATTGCCTATGCAGCAGTTTTGAATTGAAGATTAACCTTCTAGTGAGAGTTTGCATTATTCTATTTGAATGGATGCCTGTTTGAAGAGAAAGTCCAACTCCTCTCCACATCATATACTTGATGCAGTGTTGTGAAACCATTCTTAGTGTGACATTCATTTGCTTATTTTCACTTAGCTTTAGAGAGTTGGTCATGCTTCAGCATCATCCTTATTTTATGGCAAGTTTGTTATGCTATTTAGGTTAACTCTCATGACACCACCGTAGCATGCAGAAGGAGACTTTTTGTAAGCTAAGAACATTAGCCATTGCCCATTTTTATTTTAGACATGTTTAATTAATACACATTAATACACAATAAGACAAGGTTTCAAATTGCCGAAAGGAAGAGTTCCAATTGCCGCAGAAAAGTTTCCAGGCTAGGTTAATGTCAGACATTCATCAGTGTGTTGCATTTTCATTACAATTTGATGAATCAAACGACTTCACTGATATTGATCAGTTAATGGTATTTATTTGCATGGTATTTCAAGATTATTCAAGTAAAGAAGAACATTTGAAAATTTTACCATTATTGGGAAGGACTAAGGGAGAAGACATTTTTTCGGCATTTGATGAATTTGTGAAACAACACAAATTTTCGCTTTTAAACTTGTGTCTATTACTACTGATGGTGCTCCTGCAATGATAGGTAATAAATCAGGCTTCATTACATTATGTAAAAATGATGACAAATATCCAGATATTTTAACATACCACTGTATTATTCACCAACGAGTGCTGTGTAGTAAAAGATTAAACACAAAAGATGTTTTGGATATTACATTTAAAATTGTAAATTCTATTCGAGGAAAAGCCCTGCAACGGCGGTTATTTAAATTTCAGACAGATGATGATAGGGAACTTCTGTTGTATCAGTTTGTTTGCTGGCTCTGCAGAAGTCAATTTTTAGAAAGATTTCTTGTATTAATTAACGATATAAAAAAATTTCTTGATGAAAAAGGAGATATTTATCCACAATTGAGTGTAAAAGATGGTTGTTACACTTATCATTTTTAGTAGATTTCTGTATACGAAATTAAGCAATTTAAATTTAGAGTTACAAGGTATAGATAAAAATTTAATTGACATGTTAAGTTCAATAAAAACTTTCCAAAAATACTTACTTTTATTAAAGAAAAATATGACCGCGAATTTAGACATCTCCCATATTTATTAATATTTTTTGAACAAAATCAAGAAATGCTTCACTATGATTTAAAAGAATTTATTCGTGAAATAGAATTAGTTGAGGAAGAAATAAATTCAAGATTTAAAGATTTTAATAAAACTGAAATGATTGTATCTTTTATCCAAAATCCATTTCAAGAAAACTTGAACATCACAGAAATTTCAAATAAAATTAGTCTGCTGTTTGATATAAACCAAGCTGAAGTAGAACTTGAGATAATAAACATTCCGAATAGTTTACAAACAATGAAGTCATTTGGAAAGTATGCACATGAAAAATTCCCAATATTAACTGATATTGTGCAAAAAAATTCTGTCGTGTTTCAGATCGACATAGTTGTCAGAATCTGCTTTATCAAATATGAACGTCATAAAAAATCAATTAAGAAACCAAATTACAAATGATCATTTGGATGATTGCCTGTGATTGGCCACTTCTTCATATCAACTTGACTATGAAAATATTGCGAGGTCCAAACAATGCCAAATTTCACATAAACTTTTTTTTTTTTTTTAATCAACCAGCATTTCCTGTAACTTGTGAGTTTGTAATCAATCTGTTGTTTTTTCTAACTTTGGTTTTCCAAAATAGAGAAATAAATATTTTATTCCAATATATTTGTTTTATTTGTTGTATTAAAATAATTAAAAGTTTGTTTTTTGTGATGACAAAATTTCATGCCGGCTGGGGCGTCGCCCGGTTAAACAAGGCCCCCGTTGTTTTCGCCAGGGAACCAGGGCGAACAGCGAAAAGTCAGCTACTGGAACAAATCTGAAAACAAACCCCAACTCAACATCACCAGAGTTAAAGATCGGTACTATCAACGTAAGACGCCTGAATGGCAAAGAAATGGAGCTAGCTGAGGAATTAGATAAGTACCAGATCGACATAATAGGGGTGACTGAAACAAAAAAGACCAAAACTGGTGAGATCTTTCTGAGCAATAAATACAAAATGTTATATTCAGGCAATAACAATCAAGGAAAAGAAGGAGTAGCCATAGTATTCAACACAAAATACGAGGCTAATCTTCTTGAATGGCAGTCAGTCTCAAGTAGAGTAATGTGGGCAAATATGAGAATGGGGAACTGGACAATGAGACTTATTTGTGCCTATGGTCCCACAGAAGGTTCTACTAAGGTAGAAGTGGAGGAATTTTTTGAGGCTTTAGAAAAAGCAACTGACACGATGAAAAAGGAAAAGTTGGTCCTTGTTGGGGATCTAAATAGTAGAGTAGGAAATGATTGTGAGACATACAAAAATATTTTGGGAAAATTTGGAGAAAAGAGCAAAGCTAATAATAATGGCAAATATCTGTTGGATTTCTGCTCAGGACATGGACTGGTTATTACTAACACCATGTTCCAACATAAAAATGTGCACAAATTCACATGGAGAGAAGAGGCTAGGAATAAGAAAAGTCTCATTGACTATGTTATTGTTGATAGTGATGTTTTCTCCCTGGTGCAGGACACCAGAGTGTACAGAGGATTTGAAATTGGAAGTGATCACTATATAGTCTTGAGCAGGATAAAATTGAATTTCATATTGAAAAGAATAACATGTAAGAAAGTTTTAAAGCGAATAAAAGTTGAGCAGCTCTCAGATGTAAACTGTAGACTAAAATACAGAAATATTATTGAAAAGAAAATGAAAGAGTTTGAGAACAGGAATCAAACCTTGGAGATTCAATGGCAAACTCTGAAGGAAACATTGATTGATTCTGCCAGAGAGGCATGTGGTGAGGTTGTGTGCAAAGATAAAAAAATCAGAACTCCCTGGTGGACACAGGAAGTTAAAGAGGCAGTGAAGGAAAAGAAGAAAGCATATCAAAAGTTCCTGGCAAATAAGTCAGCTTTTACTCTTACAGAATACAGAGACAAATGTAAGAAAGCTAAACAGTGTGTAAAACTAGCTAAACAAAAGTCATGGGAGGACTTTGGCAAGAATATAGAAAATAAATATCAAGAAGGTGGCAAAATATTCTGGAGGTTGTTGAAGAAGCTTAGGAATGGAGGAAAGAGTGCTGTAAAAGGAATTAGAGATGATAAAGGTGAAATGAAAACAGGAGAAAAAGATATCCTTGAAGTATGGAGTAATTACTTTGAAAAACTGCTAAATGAAACAAGCAGTGATGACAGCACAGTGATAAAAAACACTGACCAGGCATGCAGTCAGGAATACATATCCATACTTGAAGTAGAAAAAGCCATCAAAGGCTTGAAATGTGGAAAGGCAGCAGGAGTAGATGATATTCAACCAGAAATGCTGAAGTATGGTGGTATAAGAGTCTTACAGTGGCTGCACTGCATAGTTCAGAAAGCCTGGACAGAGGGACGAATTCCCGATGATTGGAGTAGAGCTCTCATAGTACTCATATATAAAAAGGGAAATAAAACTGAATGTGAGAATTACAGAGGTATTTCCCTACTGAGTGTTCCTGGCAAGATCTATGCAAGTATACTTGAGAAACGGTTGAGAAGAATTGTGGAAGAAAAGCTTGGTGAAGAATAAGCTGGATTCAGGCCAAATAGAGGCTGTCAGGATCAGATCTTCACTTTACGACAAATAGTCGAGAAAGCATGGGAATATAACAAAGATCTGTATTTAAGTTTTGTCGATTTGGAAAAGGCATATGACAAGGTGCCAAGAGAGAAGCTATTCAATACGCTGCAGTTATATGGTGTCAATGGGGCATTATATCAAGCAATACTTAGTCTTATTTGAGTTGTGAGTCAGCAGTTAGTATTGAAGGAAGTACAGGGAGATGGTTTAATGTTAAATCTGGTGTGAGACAAGGATGTACATTATCCCCGCTGTTATTCATTATCTATATGGATCACATTATGAAGGAAAGTGGTGTTAAACATGATATCAAAATTGGAGATGTTAATGTCAGCTCTTTGCTTTATGCGGATGATGTTATACTTCTAAATAAATCCGCTACAAGTCTGCAAGATTCTCTGACTAAATTGAATAGCTGTTGTAATAGATATGGTATGAAGGTCAGCAATAAAAAGACAAAGACAATGAAAATAGGCAGAATCATTGAAAATGTCAACTGTGTTGTGAATGGAGAACCTGTGGAACAAGTAAAACATTTCAGCTACTTAGGCACAATTTTTACTGAAGATGGTAAACTAAATATAGAAATAGACAACAGAATCAGCAAAGCTGGTATCGTGGGAAGTCAATTGAATAAATTCATATGGAATAAGAAAGAAATTAGTCGGAACACTAAATTAGCTGTATACAAGACTGTGTTCAAACCAATTTTAACTTATGGATCTGAGAGCTGGGTCAGAAGTAAAACACTTGACCAAAGACTAGAGACCGCAGATATGAGAGTCCTGAGAAAGATTAGAGGCGTGAACAGATGGCATCAATGGCAATATCATATTAAAAATGAGGATATTAGGAAAGAACTTGACATTGTCAGCATCCAGGAATGCGTTAGCAGAGCTAATCTCAGATGGTATGGTCACTTAAATAGAATGGGAGAGGAAACATTAGCAAAACAAGTGTTCTCTGCCAGGTTGGCAGGAAAACGACCCAGAGGAAGACCAAGATATAGGTGGATTGATACGGTACAAAGTGCCTTAGACGATAGAAATATAAGATCTGATAATGTTGGAGTCTTGACAAGTAACAGACTGATTTGGAGGAAAATTGTAGATAGGAAGTTAGTAATGATGTAATTTTTTCATGTAGTACTGTCATATCCTGTACACCCCTTGAGGGTACATGGCAGGAATTTGATGATGATGATGATGATGATATTGTATTCCAATATATGTTTTTTTTTTTTTTTTTTTGTTGTATTAAAATAATTAAAACTGATAAATAAATTTTTAAATACACAAAGTTTTTAGTTGTTTATTTTTTTTTAGTTGTTTATATGTACGTAATCAGATATCAGGTTGGGGGTATGTGATCTATATAAGAGAGTAGATCGCCGAATAACTTTTTATAGAAAAGTAGCTCACATACTAAAAAAGGTTGAACACCACTGTATAATGGCTGCCAAGACATCTTTGTTGGGGGGTGGGGGGGAATTAATGTGATAGATTTTGTGTGGTGCAGTACATGTGAAATGTATCTCTTATGAAAGGTGAAACATTCATGGAGGGAAAGTGAGACTGATAAGTGAATATACAGGAAGTATTTTGAGAATCTGTGCCAGTTGTGCAAAATGAGTAAAGAATGTTGACAAACGGTGAGATCACATGTCAGCAAGCTTGTTGATGAAAGTGTGATGATAGAAAGTCAGAAGAATAAAGAATATGCCACGAAAGAAATAGCACACTTATGTATCCAAAGCATGAGTTTGAATAATTGCAGAACTGAGAAGATTAACACTTTGAATCCTAGACCTACTGGGATTTATATATATACATAAAGATGTACTTATATACATAACGATGTATATTGACATTAATAGGACTCAAAGTGTTAAGAAAGGTGTTAGGTAAGATAAAAGGAATATATGACTGTGTAAAAGAAGGAGATTATGGTGATTCCATAATCAGAGGAGTACTTCATGAGAAACTGACTAATCTTTATTTACCTGATGCAAAAAATGAATGATATCAGTGAGATTGGCAGGATGCAAAGATGTAAAGTAAAAAATAGCTGACTATTATGACAAGATGACTTGGAAGGTGAAAAGTATAGTATGAGAGAAGATATGAAAGAGTTATTGGAAGAAATGAAAAATGCTATTGATCGATGGAGTTGAGGAGAAAGAAGGCAGTAAACTCTGAGTGAATGTTTTGCAGAAGGAATGGGATGCAGAGTAGACCTTGGATTGAATTTGATGGACAAAAGGTTGTATATATTTCTGATGGATGAATGGCACTTAAGTGGACTTGAAGTTAGATGTCTTGTTCACTGAAAGTGTGGAATTGCAAAGCAGAAACTAGAACTGTTGGGGGTTGCTGGAGAACACAGGTGACTGTGTGTGTGTGTGCGTGCACAGGTGTTGGATTCTGAATGAAGAGAAATTTAAATTATTAATACTCTCCTCAGAATCCAGCATAATCCACCATGGCAAAGGCTACATTTGTAAATATTATTTAATGTAAATCACTTGTTTATAATTTAATATTCATATGACTACCTTTAATTTTATCTAATATTTAATTATTTAATCAAGAATGTATGTATTAATAGTAGAAAAACTCTGTGATAAAATATTATTAAGCTATTTTAATTATTACTATGTTAATATTATAAGAACTTGTATTTGATAATTTAACTGTGCATTATTTGAAATGTAAATATTCTCTATTTATTCCTGTTTGTAAAGTTTAACGTTATGTAATAGCTCAATTTTATTATATTTTGTTTTGTTGTCATGGAAACGTATGTTAAATAGCTTGCACGAGTTTGGAACAGAACGTGAGGAGGTTTATTGAAAAGAGTTTTAGATCACGAGAAGAGTTTAGGCGGGAAGAATGGATATAAAAAGGGAGGAACGCTGAAATTATTATTAGAGGAATTAAGAGATTAGATTATTAAGAGAGAGAGAAAGGAGAGGATTGGCATTAGGTTGGAATCGGAGCATTCGGGAATCACAGTGCGATAATAGCGAGTCGGCAAGTCACTCAAGCAGCTAATAAAGTCTACTAGTCGAGAGGCGGTTAGCTAATAAATTGTAGAATAACAATTATAGCTACGGAAGACAGCTGAGTGACTACTAAATAGACTAGCGATATTTGAGTTGAGATTTAATTTCAGGGCCGACCTGTCAAGGACACACAGAATCTTGAAATAAAGCACAGAGTTACTAAAATAGTAGAGGCTGTAAAATTGAAGTTTACCGTTAGCTGTGCTTAGAATTATAGTGCCTAAAGAATTAATCGAATGCCGGAGGAATGAACAACTGTGCATATAAAACCTAAAGTTAAGGGATTATTGTGTATTGCCTTATTTCATGAGTGATCAGTAGTACTTTATGCAACAACGTTTGTTTATGTGTATTGTGACGGATGATTAATTCAGTTATTGCTTAGAAGAATTTATTTAATGAGTGCCGTTTACTGTTTAAAGTGTTTACAGTTGTAAAAAGTGTAAATGTATAAGTTGATGAAGGAAAAAGATTATCGGTAAGAACATTCCAACCATTAATATTCCTATGCTGAGATGTGAGTGTGTTTCATCCTAGAATTTCCTTATGTTAACAGTAACTATTGTGAAGATTAACTGAAGTGTAAATTTAAAAGTGTTTGCTTGTAAGGTGGTGTTACTGTGATTTTATTATATTTGGAACTTAAGGAACTGTGAGAAGACTGTATTATAGAGATAACAGATTTACCATTGTATGAGTTGAATGAATGAATTTACCCGAGGAGTTAAAATGTATGTGATATCTTAATTACTGATTTGAACTTAAGTGTAAAATTTGTGATTCTAAAATTAAATGTTTGTTTTTGTTAATCAAAAGTTGTGTTTTGCCTGAATCTCTCTTACTGCACCATTCATAAAATATTTGAACCAAAGCGGGTAAATTGAGTAAGTTAAATATACTCGTCCAGTATATATAATAACAACATATAAAGGAAAGGTAGTTGAGAGTTGGTTTTTCTTCAATTCTTGAACTAATTCAGATATAAAGTGGCACAGTCTTTAAATATAAATTTTCTC
This sequence comes from Typopeltis vanoorti, assembly GCF_054136105.1. Taxonomy (NCBI): domain Eukaryota; kingdom Metazoa; phylum Arthropoda; class Arachnida; order Uropygi; family Thelyphonidae; genus Typopeltis; species Typopeltis vanoorti. The sequence continues at coordinate 118,807,123 of NC_143563.1, read as the reverse complement.
TATATTTGAATTAGAAATCGACTTGCAACCTATCAACTAGTTAAGAACATCGTAATAGTGATCATGTTGGATCCAAAGTATAGATTAAGAAGAATTAGGATCCAACACAGGCATCCATACAATTTCAGATGTTCTAGTCACAGATGCACCTGCCAGCCTGGCTCCAACAATCACACTCCTTGCAAAGTTGAGGTCTCTAGATTCCATTCTAACATGCAGTTAATGGCTGCAGGCCTCTGTTTGCTTTATACACATGCCTCTAGAAATATTGGGAATATATTTACATATCAACTGCATCTTAGATGCTGCATTGCAACTACCGATAACTCGACTCGATAGCTCAAAGTTTCCATTTTTTTTGTCCATTGACCAATCATGGTAAGGATGACAAAATCTGAATATGAGAGGAAATTAGCAAAGTAGGACAAAGAATTTTTTCACTGTGTGGCAAGTAATGGGAAGAATCAGTATGGAATGATGTCCTTACCCAAGTGCTGATGGGTAGGGAGGTGACAAAAGCAGATAAAATAATTGTCGAAAGTTTTTCACTTGGTTATAAATTAAAAATGCCAATAAATTATATTCTTGTTTAATCCTTTATTTAAGCATAAGCAAATAAAGTTTGTAAGTGAAGTATTTTAAATTTTCTTTGTTTACACTTGGATAAAGGATTAAACAAGAAATTAATTTATTGGCATTTTTAATTAATTTAAGATGATATAGTTACTGAATACCCAGTTTGCTAAGATTTATCATCTAAATGAAGTTATTGCTGTGACAAGAAGAGATTTGAGAAAAGTGATTGATGAATTGAAAATATTTAGGATATTGAAGAACCTCATTCAAATACTGGTATGATTTCTTGCATATTATGAGAATGTGCATTACATCTGAGCATGCTGTTTAGCTTCAGCTCTAATAAAGTTCCAAGGAAGTGGAATTAGGGCAAAATAGTTCCATTGCATAAAGTAAGCTCCTTGACAGAGGTAGAATATTATAGACCAGTAAGTAACTTGGGAGTAGTGGCAAAGGTATTGGACAAACGTAAAAATTCTTTAATAGTTGGATAAGAATATGGTACTCTATGCAGGTTGTCTGGTTATGTGAAGGGTAGGCCATGCCTTAGTAATTTACTCGGCTTTTTTTTATAAGAGAGTGACATTTCAGTTGGATGAAAGGAATGGCTACAAGATGATACTCCTGGATTTTACAAACATTTGACAGGATACCACATGAGACTGAGTTACAAAAATTGGAGAAAATAGAGATATGAAAACCTTGCATATACATTTTGAGAGGTTGTGTGTTGCAGGAGTGGATACCAGGGTAGTTAACGAATAGATACCAAAGAGTGGTATATGGAGGAACAGAATCTAGAAGAAGGTAAGCAACTAGTTGTGTGCTATTGGACTTAGTGCTTGCACTACTGCTATTTAATTTGTAGTGGATTATAATTAGGTAGTGGTTAATATTAATCAATGTAGAGAGCCTAGAGTATGATTTGAGTTGGCTGACAGTGTAAAGACAAAAGATAATGGCTGCTAGTTTATTATGGAAAAGTGTAAACTTTGCATTTTAGAATGAAAAATTAAGGAATCAGAATTTTCTTGCTGGCTAGGGGGTCACCCAGTTAAACAAGCCCCCCCCCATTGTTTTTGCCAGGGAACCAGGGCGAATAGCAAAAAATCGGCTATTGGAACAAACTCTGAAACACACGCAAACTCAAAATCACCAGAGTTCAAGATCGGTACTGTCAACATAAGAAGCCTATATTGCAAAGAAATGGAGCTAGTTGAGAAATTAGATAAGTACCAGATCGATATAATAGGGGTGACAAACAAAAAAAGGCAAAAACTGGTGATATCTTTCTAAGCAATAAATACATAATGTTATATTCAGACAATGACAATCAAGGAAAAGAAGGAGTAGCCATAATATTCAACACTAAATACGAGACTAGTCTTCTTGAATGGCAGGCAGTCTCAAGTAGAGTGATGTGAGCAAATATCAGAATGGGGAACAGGACAATGAGACTTATTTGTGCCTATGGTCCAATGGAAGGTTCTACTAAGGTAGAAGTAGAGAAATTTTTTGAAGCTTAAGAGAAAGCAGCTGACACAATGAAAAAGGAAATGATGGTCCTTGTAGGGGATCTAAATAACAGAGTAGGAAATGATTGTCAGACAGAAAAATATATTGGGAAAATTTGGAGAAAAGAGCAAAGCTAATAATAATGGCAAATACTTGTTGGATTTCTGCTCAGCACATGGACTGGTTATTACTAACACCATGTTCAAACATAAAACTGTGCACAAATTCACATGGAGAGAAGAGGAAAGGAATAAGAAAAGTCTAATTTGACTATATTATTGTTGATAGTGATGCTTTCTCTCTGGTGCAGAACACTAGTGTGTACCGAGGATTTGAAATTGGAAGTGATCACCATTTAGTCTTCAACAGGATAAATTTGAATTTTATAGTGAAAAGAAGAACATGTAAGAAGGTTTTAAAGTGAATAAAAGTTAAACAGCTCTCATATGTGAACTGTAGACTGAAATATACAGACATTATTCAAGAAAAAATGAAAGAGTTTGAGAACATGAACTGCACCTTGGAGATTCAGTGGGAAGCTCTGAAGAAAACATTGATTGATTCAGCCAGAGAGATTGTATGCAAGGATAGAAAAACCAGAATTCCATGGTGGACACAAAGTTAAACAGGCAGTGAAGGAAAAGAAGAAATCATATCAAAAGTTCCTGACAAATAAGTCAGCTTGTGCTCTTAGAGAACACAGAGAAAAATGTAAGAAAGCTAAACACTGTTTAAAACTAGCTAAACGAAAGTCATGGGAAGACTTTGATAAGAACATAGAAAATAAATATCAAGAAGGTGGAAAGATATTCTGGAGGTTGTTGAAGCTTATAAATGGAGGAAAGTGTGCTGTTAATTAGAGATGATAAAGGTGATATGAAAACTGGAGAAAAAGATATCCTTGAAGTATGGAGTAATTACTTTGAAAAATTGCTAAATGAAACTAGCAGTGATGACAGCACAGTGATAAAAAACACTGACCATGCATGCAATCAGGAATACATTTCCATACTTGAAGTAGAAAAAGTCATCAAATGTCTGAAATGTGGAAAGGCAGCTGGAGTAGATGATATTCGACCAGAAATGCTCAAGTATGGAGGTATAAAAGTCTTACAGTGACTGCACTGCATAGTTCAGAGTGCCTGGACAGAGGGACAAATTCCAGATGATTGAGTAGAGCTCTCATAGTACCCATATATAAAAAGGGAAATAAAACTAAAACTGAGAATTACAGAGATATTTCAGTACTGAGTGTTCCTGGTAAGATTCATGCCAGTATACTTGAGAAACGGTTGAGAAGGATTGTCGAAGAGTAGCTTGGTGAAGAACAAGCTAGATTCAGGCCGAACAGAGGCTGTCAGGATCAGATTTTAACTTTATGACAAATAATTGTGAAATCATGGGAATATAACAAGATCTGTATTTGGCCACATGGCCCAGACAGATTGAATACATTTTTAATGTATCTAAATAGCCAGCACCCTAAAATCCACTTTACAATGGAACTAGAACCCAATGACTGCCTGCCCTTCCTGGACACACTGATCATACGTCTTCTAGAAGGTTCCTTATCATTTTAGGTTTATAGAAAACCAACACATATACAGGGTGATATTTACACAAACAATCACACCATCACCCTTCTCAACAATATGGTATCTTAAAAACACACCCATAGAGCTGGAGCAATCTGTTCCAGTGACATTGCTCTCACTGCTGAACTTTTCACCTGCACCCACCACACCTTCCAAACCAATGGCTATAATCCCCATAAGATAGATAAAATACTAAATGCTACCAGAAATCCTCCCCCACTATCTACCACAGAAGACTACAACAAAACTATCACCATCCTGTACATTAAAGGCACATCTGAAAAGATATCTAGGTTGCTTAACAAACACCAATCATCTCATCTGTTCACCTAAGGACAGATTCACTCCTTTATCACATCCAGGAGTCTATGAAGTGCCCTGTTGTTGTCATCGAACCTACTATGGACAGACAGGAAGAACTGTGAACATCTGCCTCAGTGAACACAAAAAATATATCTGGTACTTTCGTTATGGCAAGTCGGGTCTGGCAGACCTTGCTTTGGCTACCCCAGCACACAGGATTATTATTATTATTATTTCGGGCGACTCCAGGAGTCCTTAGACTCATCGAGGGAGGCCCTAAACATCATGTCCACACAACTATGCGATTACATTCTCGGAGTATCTATCATACCTTGCCTTGAACTCGTTCACCGTCATAGCACCCACAACAGACTCTGGCAGCTTATTCCACTCATTTACCACTCTAAAAGTAAAGAACCCAGCTTTAACACCCCTGCTAACCACACTCTTGCCCAGCTTCCATAGGTGTCCCCTAGTTCTCCCACCACCAGTCCTAATCTCAAAAATATCCTCTGAATTAATCCTATAGAATCCCTTTAGCAATTTGAATGTCTCAATCATATCTCCCCTTTTCCGCCTATCAACTAGTTTCTGCAACCCACAAATCTTCAACTTGTTCTCATATGGTTCATTCCATAGACCTGTTATCATCTTAGTCACTCGCCTCTGGATCCTCTCCACCTCCTCCCCATCAAGAAGGAACAGAGGTGACCAAATCTGGGCAATAGGATCAATTGGAAAGAAACAAAAGTAATGCACAGAAGCTTCTACAAGTCAGAGAGGTTGTTCCTGGAATCAACAGAAGCCTTAAAACATACTCCAAACCTTAACAAGTATGGCTGTATAAATCTACCAAAGATTTGGGAGACAGTCATCCTAAGACCAAATTATTATTTATTTTTATTTTATTTTTTTCAAACTTTGGACTACTATTTTTCAAAACTTTCAAGGACTACTATTTGGACTACTATATATATATATTTTTTCAAAACTTTTGTTTGTTTTTTAACTTAGATGGCATTGTATTAGGACTTTAGTCTTGTGTTGCATGCTGCAATTACTTATACTAGCCCCACTGTTACACCGAATTGTGGTTGTCTCGCATTTGTAACAAACTTTGTTTTTGTGCTCTGAAGATGTTGGATATAATACCAGCAAAATATTAGCTTTTATGGGGGGTGGGGGGGGGGGGGGGTGGGGGGGGGGGGGGGTGGGGGGGGGGGGGGGTGGGGGGGGGGGGGGGTGGGGGGGGGGGGGGGTGGGGGGGGGGGGGGGTGGGGGGGGGGGGGGGTGGGGGGGGGGGGGGGTGGGGGGGGGGGGGGGTGGGGGGGGGGGGGGGTGGGGGGGGGGGGGGGTGGGGGGGGGGGGGGGTGGGGGGGGGGGGGGGTGGGGGGGGGGGGGGGTGGGGGGGGGGGGGGGTGGGGGGGGGGGGGGGTGGGGGGGGGGGGGGGTGGGGGGGGGGGGGGGTGGGGGGGGGGGGGGGTGGGGGGGGGGGGGGGTGGGGGGGGGGGGGGGTGGGGGGGGGGGGGGGTGGGGGGGGGGGGGGGTGGGGGGGGGGGGGGGTGGGGGGGGGGGGGGGTGGGGGGGGGGGGGGGTGGGGGGGGGGGGGGGTGGGGGGGGGGGGGGGTGGGGGGGGGGGGGGGTGGGGGGGGGGGGGGGTGGGGGGGGGGGGGCTTTGCTATTCTATCCTATCCTTCTCATCCTTCCTAGGACTGGTTGAGTTCTCTCCTAATGAGGGGGTTTACTGGTGTATTAATGCAGCCGGTTTGCCAATCCTCTGCTGTATCTCCTAACATCCCCTAAGGGCAATGTTTTATGAATGCAATTCATGTGTGTTCACGGGGCCGGTTTGCCTGCTTGCGGGAAGAAAAACCCCAGATAAACTGGGGGGAAAAACTCTGCTGTCCACAACCGAGATTGGCTGACTTGGCTATGGCTGAGGAAGATCCTTGAGCTCCTCATGTCGTTGACAGGAATCGAACCTAGGACACTCCTTCCCCAGGCACATGGTTGAGAAGCGTGTGGTCACTAGGCTAACCGTGCGGCACTTTGCTATATCCATAATAATAATAATTTGAACAAAAGTTATCTTTATTATTATTGTATGGCTATCTTCATTGAGTCAGAAGTCTCATCGTGAGAGACTCACGGTAATCTTTATACACACAATATCTATCATACCTGTCCTTAAATTCATTTACTGTCTGGATATCTGCAACTACTTTTGACAATCCATTTTTACTCATTCAGCACGGCAAAAAATCTAGCTTGCACACTCTTACTAACTGCACTCTCACACAACTTCCAGTAGTGACCCTTAGCTCTCTCCATTTGTCATATACTGAAAAATTCCTTTTGTATCAATCTTTCAGAACTCTTTTAGTAACTTATAAATTTCTATAATGTCACCTTCTTTTCCACCTATCAGCTAAATTTAGCATACCACACACCTTTAACCTACCATCATAGAGAGCATTGCATAGACCTGTCTCCAGCTTGGTCACTCATCTCTGGATCCTCTCCATCACCTCCTAATCTTCTCAAAAAAACAGGTGATCAAATCTGTACACAGCAATCCATATGCAGTGAATCATAGCCTTATAAAGAAGGATAATAACTTAATCTTAACTTGTGTATTTAAACATTGAGGTAATCCTTTGTTATTTTGCCAGCTTTTGCAGTATGTCTTTGAATTTCTACTCTGTTTAATAAAATTAGTTTAATCCTTTATCCAAGTGTGAGCAAACAAAGTTTGCGCCTGAAGTATCTTCAGGACTAGGGTAAAGTGATACAACACCAGGGCAACTCGTTGCAAAGGTGGAGAAAGCTACTAACACTCCTAACTCAGTATCTCCTATAATGCAAAACACATCTCCTTGCGGATATGTCTAATGTTATGCATTAAAGGAAGGGCCACTACCCAGACTAGTTTCGACCTTTATTGAGGTCTCTTCAGTGGGAGCCAGGCCCTAGTGGAAATACCAGGCAGAAGCATTAGCAGGTCATCTCTACCTATAGGAGTTGCCAAATGGTGTGCCACCCTTTTTTAATAAATTACTCTGGATTTAGAGAAAGATGTTGAAAGTTTATTTTTTCACTTGGTTAGAGTATAATAAAACTTTCCACTAGGGCCTGGCTCCCACTGAAGAGACCTCAATAAAGGTCGAAACTAGTCTGGGTAGTGGCCCTTCCTTTAATGCATAACATTAGACATATCCGCAAGGAGATGTGTTTTGCATTATAGGAGATACTGAGTTAGGAGTGTTGGTAGCTTTCTCCACCTTTGCAACGAGTTGCCCTGGTGTTGTATCACTTTACCCTAGTCCTGAAGATACTTCAGGCGCAAACTTTGTTTGCTCACACTTGGATAAAGGATTAAACTAATTTTATTAACTAACCTAACTCAGTATCTCCTATAATGCAAAACACATCTCCTTGCGGATATGTCTAATGTTATGCATTAAAGGAAGGGCCACTACCCAGACTAGTTTCGACCTTTATTGAGGTAGAATGGGAGTTCATGCCTTTCATCACTGGCCTCTTTAGATTTAAAAAAAAAAGTTGTGCTGAGAGTCAGCTTGATAGTGAGAGAGGAGAAGAAAGATAGAGTGGATAGTAGTAGGTAGTTAGAAGAGGCCTCAGTCGATCCACCTGGCCTGACTTAAATGCCAGTACCAAGCAGATCTCCGACATTATCTCCCTCCATCCGTTCTCCTCCGCGTTCTCCGGCCAGCCACCTCTTCAGATGTCTGGCCGATGAAAGAAGTGAAAAAAACAAATGCAGGAAGACACACATAAATTGAAAAACAAAAGAACTAGGACACACATAAACAGAAACAACAAAGGAGCTAGAACACGCATAAAGAGAACAACAAAAGTCGGTGAATTAACAGAAAAGTACTGCAAGAACGGGGGAAGAGCCTGGCCCGAGTGATGCAGCCCGCAAGGAGCTGCACCGCCTCGCTGTAAGCCTTCGCCGCTCGGGTTCTCAGGTCTGCCCCCTCCTATGTGGATTAAGCGTGAACATACAAAAACAGAACCAAGAAACTTAGAAGGGGCTTTTTTTTTTTTTTTTTTTTTTTTTTTTTTTATGTCATATTTGCCTGCTATCGCTTACCGCTTCCTCATAGTCTTTTACCACGTTTTCCATCACTGTGAGTACGTGTACTGACTCCTCATCATTAAGTTGCCATATTCTTTTCAAGCATTCATTCCATTCCGCTCGGTCGTAAGTGACTTTCCCAAACTTGAGCCATATTCTAAGACTCTCTAGCTCACCTTCACATTGCACAGCCACGTCTCCCTTTTCCTGTACAGCTGTGTGGACTTTGTTTTATATCTCGGGTTTATTCCTAAGATAGAATAGGATTCGTTCTGTTACATTCGAATATTCATATCGGGGTTCTTTTCTTTTTACCGGTTTTGTAATGGCGTGAGAAGAACCGGTGTTTGTATCCTGTTTATTTCGTTTCATTTCTCCTTCTTCTTCCGGCGTGATGAGTCGTTTTGTTGTACTGGTGTTGATTTCCATTTCCTCTGTTTCTGTACTGTTATTGTTGCCTTCCGATTCATTGGTGTAAGATTTCATAGTGTTCTGTTTCTTTTTCTTCCTAATTCTCCCTTCTGCGTTCCTCCCAGTTATTGCCTGATTTCCTAATGTAGTCGTTGCGGTAACTGGCGGTTGGAGGGCTGGAAACTCTTCTGGTTCAGTTGTTTGTGGTTCGTTTACTGTTTGGCCGGTAGCTCGAGAGTCCTGTGTTGTGAGCTTAGGAATGGCTACTGCCGCAGGTGTTATGGAGCCTCCTGCTCTTTCTGCAAGGGTCCTATTAGGACAAATATCTATTTTATGGGATGTGTTCCCACATTTACGGCACGGTGACTCACATTGATTCAATGTGTGTTCTGTCGATAAGCAGTTGCGGCATGTGTTGTTTTTCGGGCAGTGAGCGCTAAGGTGACCCAAAGCGGTGCACCGAAAACATTGTTTTCTTACGCCTGGATAATTGACTATTACTCTTGCTGAGCCTAAAAAAATCAAGTTGGGGACCTCGGTTTTCATCTCGATTGAAATGCTCACTTCCCCTGATTTCCACTCTGGGATATCCGCGTCTTGTCCGAATGTTACGTTTCGGACAGTCCCCCACTTGGAGAAAATGGTTTTAATGATTTCCTCCCCTTTCTCTAGATATTCGAGTGGAAACCTGTCAATTTTTATGGATTTTAAAATACTTCCGACTAGGAAGGGTAGGTATTTTTTCCCTTCACATTCTACACCCTTAAGGAGCGTTTCTCTTGTTTCTATGTTGTTTGTTACTACTTGAAATCTACCCCCCCCATAAGGGGTAAGCCCATAAATACTTTCTGCTTTGACGACTTTGAGAAGAGCTCTCACAAACGTCGCTTTGTCGATGTTTGGGTCAATTTCGATCCCGAGAGTACGAACTCTTGGCAAGAATTTCGACATTGTTTAAAAGCAAATACCTTACCAACGGAATAGTAAATTTCAGTCCCCAAAAGGAAATACCCTAAAACGGACCTGCACCGATTGGAACGAGGCCGCAAAAAATAAAAACCAACAAAGGAAAATCTAGAAGGGTTCTTACCAAACAATACTGGAATAGGAGCTCTCTCTCGGGACCTGGTAACTGGCAACTGGAATCCAAAAGAAGACTGGAACATGGAGCTTTCTCTCGGGGCCGCTAAATCTGGAACTTATTGAGGTCTCTTCAGTGGGAGCCAGGCCCTAGTGGAAATACCAGGCAGAAGCATTAGCAGGTCATCTCTACCTATAGGAGTTGCCAAATGGTGTGCCACCCTTTTTTAATAAATTACTCTGGATTTAGAGAAAGATGTTGAAAGTTTATTTTTTCACTTGGTTAGAGTATAATAAAACTTTCCACTAGGGCCTGGCTCCCACTGAAGAGACCTCAATAAAGGTCGAAACTAGTCTGGGTAGTGGCCCTTCCTTTAATGCATAACATTAGACATATCCGCAAGGAGATGTGTTTTGCATTATAGGAGATACTGAGTTAGGAGTGTTGGTAGCTTTCTCCACCTTTGCAACGAGTTGCCCTGGTGTTGTATCACTTTACCCTAGTCCTGAAGATACTTCAGGCGCAAACTTTGTTTGCTCACACTTGGATAAAGGATTAAACTAATTTTATTATACTCTAACCAAGTGAAAAAATAAACTTTCAACTTCTACTCTGTTTAGCATTACTCCTAAATCCCTAGCTTTATCAATTTCCTGCAATCCAGTAACATCAATGTGATACATAGTATATAATTTTTTCATCTAAAGATGAGTAATCTTACATTCTGCAACATTAAGTTGACACACACAGGTCAACATTATCCTTTACCCACATTGCCAATTTATTTAAATCATCCTGCAGGATATCTACATCACCTTTATCAAATATTGCTCTCCCCCCCCCCCCCCATCATCATCATCTGTATAAACATCATCAGCAAACATCGAGTAAATATATCCCCTTAAATCATTCTCTATATCATTAATATGCAAATTAGAGTAGTGGTCCTAGAACTGAGCTTTGAGGCACTCCGCTAGTTACCCTCATTCTCCTAGATTCCACTCCACCATATACTACTCTCTCGTGTCTGTCAGCTGCCACACATCCATGCCACCAGTTTCATATCCATTCCCATTTGTTCCAACATAAAGTAGATGCATTTTGCAAATTCCAATAGTGTCAGGATATAGCCATTTCCCTTCTCTAATTCCGCCATCACTCTATTCTAAAATGTAAGTTACTAACACTGGACCTACCTTTTACAAAGCTGCACTTCCCCTCACACACAGAATATTGTATTCCTATTCACTTATTCTTGGATTTTAATTTTAATAAACTTTTCCAATACTTTAACAACCTGATCTGTAATGTTTGCTTGGAGAGGGTGAATGAATTGAATGGAATTGGTAGAGGTTGTTGTGAGTGCTCCAACGATGAATAGGTTTAAGGAGAGATATGATAGATATTGTGGAAATAATGATTGATGTGGATCTCCTGCGATGAATCTTTGGAACTCTATGCAGATACCTATATAATAATAATTATTATTATTCTCTAGCACTTTCTCTTAAAATGGTAGTTTGATAAATCTGGTTTCAAGTGATAGCTTATCGTTGTGGAAATCACTGAATATCATTTTTTATCTGAAATTCTTTTTAATTTGATGTAATCTAAACATACCCAAATTCAGTCTATCAACAGCACCTGGATATGTTGGCAGTGAAACATATCCGTAAGTAGTGAAAAAAAAAATAGTTTTTTTTTCACTACTTACGGGCAACATCTATCACAAATCTTCAGTATTAAACTAAAAGGCATTCTTTATGCTAAGATTGTCTCAAAGTTTGTTGAAAATTGTATTTGTCCTTAGCAAATGTATAATTTGTATTTAGCTATATTAGACTATTTTGTAGAAACAATTCTGAAGTGATTTTATGCTATAAATTGACTAGAAATGATTTTTGGTATGTAGTTTGATGAATATTATATAAATCGTTTGGGTTTTGTCCATTATGCATTATGATTAGTGTCATATAGATATGTATACATAATTATAATAGTGTATATACAATATGTATAAATCATAATTTTTTATTAATATTTTTATTATATTAATATTTTATTAATATATTTTAACAGCTTGAATTTCTGAATCAGCTTTGGTTAGAAGACATTGCTTTACGACTTCTCTGTGTGTTAGCTCTGGATAAATTTGGGGATTTCATTTCTGATCAAGTAAGTTAAGTGTCGCTCTAACCTTTAGAATAATGATGATTGACTGATTTTAATTTTTTATGGAATTTTTATATCTACACTGATGTTCAAAACTTAAGGATGTACACTATTTCTGAAGATTACAACCACAAATTCACATGAATCAGCTTCTGGCAATTTGTATAACTGACGATTTTGAGTAGAAAGTTGGTACACATTCAAATTTTCAAATTGCATGCACGTGGTAGCACTCAACAGGGTAAAAGGCATAACGCTAAGCGAATTTTGTTTGAAGGAAGTTCTTTTCATGAAAGAATGAAGTCACTATCTTGGATGTGTTGTAATGTTACAAAGACATCATCTAGATCAGTTGTTTCCAACCTTTTTCCACTTGCATACCCCTTTTAAACCCATTTCTATAAATTGTACCCCTTGTTTTTAAAATAGTTGTTTTTAAATACTGACACTTTTGTTCAGTGCCTATCTTAATGTAATGCACTTACTTATACTCAGGCAATAACTGAACTAATAACGCATCAGTAATGTCTACAGTCAATAACGCGTGCCCCCGGTTGGGAACCGATGATCTAGATGATTTCACATAGGGAAGAATTATTGGAAAGCTTGAAGATGGCTGCAGAATTACTGATATTGCCTGAGAATCTGGAATCTCACATAGCATTGTATCTAGGCTCTGGGCAGCAATGTGTTCCAGATGTTTGCTAAGAGGTTGCTTTCCCTCTACCACAGAGCATGAAGACAGATTTTTGGTTATAACAGCAAACATAATCGATGTCTGAAGTTGCCTTGGATACAGCAGCATACCTGTATCTAATGCTTTCATGTTCCCATCCTTCTGATATGCTTTGTTATGAGAGAGAGACAGAGGAAAAATTTTAATTATGCAGGTATTTTTGCAGCAGTTGTGTTATTCTTAGGATGCTATACATACAATAAGATCCAAGTGTAAGCAAACAAAGTTTACACATGAAGTATCTTCATGACTATGTTACATGTGCATATAGTGGCTAATTATTTCACATCAATTGCCTTAGTTTCCCATAATGCAAAGTTTTTAAATTGAGATTTTTAAAGTTTTTTTTTTGGAACAGTGCAATTTTCTTTCCTGGCCATAAGTGCCAAATTTCCTCACGACGTCTCTGATAGTGACCCTTTGTAATCTTCCTCTGATGCTAAATGAAACTTTCTTATTAGAAAAAGGCCTAAATTTTATTCTTTCCCCCATGAAGAATTTATTATTGAAACTCAACAAAATTAGAAAATGATCCTACAAAAACAATTTCAAAAAAATAAACAATATTATTAATAGTAAACTAATTAGGAAACCAAGTCTTCTCCTAAATTTGTAAAATGTAATAAAATCTTTAGGAAATAACTGCAATATTTTATTATTACTAGTCCTCCAGGGAGTCAAGAACTCATCAAGAGAGGCCATACATCATTCACATCAGCTGTCATACCTTTTCTTAAACTCATTTGCACTAGATGCACTCAATGCTTCAACTGACAAACTAATCCACTCACTCATGGTTCCATGAGAGAAAAATCTAGCTCTTATCCCTTTCTTAAATGCATGCAATTAACTTCCATGGATGCTCCTCAATTCTCCTCTCACAACCTTATAATGAAATATTTTATCAACCAATATCCTTAATGCCTCACAAAGGAATATAGATCTCTACCATATCATCCCTCTTTCTTTTGTCTAGTAGTGTCTGCAATTGACATACTCTCAATCTATCCTTGTAAACATTTTGTAATCATGTTATCATTTATGTAACTCTTCTTTACAGCCTTTTCACAGCTTCTTTATTCCTTTGGAATCCAGTGCACAATAGTCCAGATATGGTCGCATCAAGCCTTGTACAGAGGTAAAATGTGACTTGCTTATCCTTACTTGATGCAGGGGAAATCTCTAGCCTCGTCATTTATTCCATGCATAATTCCACAAATATAATATGCTCTTGGATATCGCATCTTGCCAGAGTGCATAACTTTATACTTACTAACGTTGAATTGAGAGCTATTATTGTTTGCACACACACTTCTAGCCTGTTCAAATCACTCTGTAAATGCTGTATATCAATAGCACTTCTGAATTGTTCTGCCTATCTTTTCACCATCAGCAAGCAACTGAAGAACTCATGTCAGCTCCTTTCCAATATCATCGATGTATAGATTTAACAACAATGGTCCAAGGACTGATCCTGGAGGCACATCACTGGTCACCTTAAATCTGGAAGATTCACATCCTCCATATACCACTTTCTGTTACCTGTACATCAGCCACCAACTTATCCAAGTCTATAGTTTCTATTCCGATCCCATTATCTCTAGTTTATGCATCAACCTTTCATGTGGTATCCTATCATATGCTTTATAAAAGACGAACGGTATAATAGTGTATCCATTCCCATTATCCAATTCAACATAACATTAATATAAAATTTGTGCAAATTGCTACAAACATCACCTCCGTTTACTAAACTTATGCCTGTTTCTTGCAAAGTATATCTTGTTTCTCTATTCATAACCTAGATTCTGCCTCTATTCACCCAATAGAGGCAGAATCTAGGCAGAAACAAGTGACTAGTAGTGCGCTGCAAGGTTTATTGCATGGAGCAATGCTGTTTAATTTTTACATAAATGATATAGGAAATAATCTGAAAGAAAATATTCAGTTGTTTGCTGATGATGCAAAATTAGGTAGAGTAATATAATAAATTTAGTTTAATCCTTTATCCAATTGTAAGCAAACAAAGTTTATGCCTGAAGTATCTTCAGGACTGATGCAACTCGTGGTAAAGGTGGACCAAGCTGTTATCACTCCTTGTCTTAGTATCTCCCATAATCCAAAGCACATCTCCTTGTGGACATGTATAATGCTATGCATTAAGGGAAGGGCCACTACCCAGACCGGTTTCGACCTTTATTGAGGTCTCGTCAGTGGGAGCCAGACCCAGAGGTGGTGATACCAAGGTGGAAGCAATGAAGAAGTCATCTTTACCTATACAAGTTGCCAAAAGGTGTCTCACCTTATTATTAAATTACTCTAGATTTAGAGAAAGGTGTTGGAAGTTTTTTCCCGCTTGGTTAGACTATAATAAAGTTAGTTTAATCCTTTATCCAAGTGTAAGCAAACAAAGTTTGCGCCTGAACTATCTTCATGACTGAGGCAACTCGTGGTAAAGGTGGACCAAGCTATCATCACTCCTTGTTTTAGTATCTCCCATAATACAAAGCACATCTCCTTGCAGACAAGGTGATGTGTAGAGCTTGCAGGACAATTTAAAAAGAATTATCAAGTTTTCATTTTGGGATAAACAGATTACTAGCTGTGTATCACATTGATGGCACTATACTCCAGAAATTTAATAGATTAAGCTAGAGATTTAGGGATGATTTTAGACAGAGAGTTAGATTTTGGAGGACATGTTGCTAGGTGGCCCATAAGATTACTTGGCTATTAAAGAACACATTAACAAGTAGAGATAATGAAGTTGTTATGAGGACTAATTTTTTGCTTGGAGAGTTGTGAATGAGTGGAATCTGTTTGGCAGAGTCAGTTGTGCATGCTTTGTCTGTTAATGGATACAAGGAGAGGTATGATAGATTGTGTGGATAGTTTGGGTCTCCTGTGATGAGTCTTTGGACTGCATGGTGACACCTGTACAATAATAATAATTTCTATATGCAGGTTCTTACGAATGTCTCTAAAATTTTTACAGTTACTCCACAGATACTGATAGGTTAATAGACACATGTCAGTCTTTGTACCACCCTTGTGCAATGGGATTATCATACATTCTTTCCATTCCTGTGGGATCTTTCCTGAGCAAAGATTGAAATTATACAAACATGTCAAGGGCCTAGCCAGTTAGCTGATTATTCCTTGAGTTCGTGGCTGATATTCCATCTCTCCCAATTGATGACTTCATATCCTAGTTATGCCACAGCTCTAAAACCTCCTTCTCATGTACCTGAATCTCTTCATCCGATATAGTAGTAGCAATGTGCACTACATTACGTACATTGGATTCATAGATCTTGGTGAAGTGAGTACTCGTTATTTGAACCACCTAATCTTCTGATATGTGAGGGTATTTATTCCATCTTTATTCAATAAAATTATTCTTCCATATTTAAATTAAGGGGATATTAAATCCCACATTGCTTTAAAACCAGATAAGAAACTCAAAGATTGGAATCAGAGAATTTCATGCTGAATATAGTAAGCTATAAAAGTATCAGCGATTACTAGCATGAGCTAATGCAAGTAGTCCTAGTACGTAGTACAAACTCAGGCAACTCGCAGCAAAGGTGGTCAAGTTCTGATCGCTATTCTTGGTATTTTCCATAATGCAAAAATGCATTTCCTAGGAAATGTATGCTGTTATTACATTATGGTGGGAGGTCACTACCCAGACCAGTTTCAGCCTTTATTGAGGCTTGCTCAGTGAGTAGCTAGACCAAATTAATACCAAAGGGTATAGCGAAAAGAACTTATATACTCTGCTATACGAATTGTCAAAAAGGTGCACCCCATTAAATTACTTAAATATAAAGAGCCAATAGGCTTCATTTCGGCGATATAAACATTATTTCTGTAATATAAACATTATTATAATTTATAGTTATGACAACTCGTATAGCAGAGTTTCTAAGTTCTTTTTGCTATACCCTTTGGTATTAATTTGGTCTAGCTACTGATGAAGCCTCGATAAAGGCTGAAACTGGTCTGGGTAGTGACCTCCCACTATGTTTCCATAATGCAAAAACACAATGTGTTTTTGCATTATGGAAAATACCAAGAATAGCGATCAGAACTTGACCACCTTTGCTGCGAGTTGCCCGAGTTTGTATTATGTACTAGAACTACTTGCATTAGCTCATGCTAGTAATCACCGATATTTTGTAGCTTACTATATTTGGCATGAAACTCTCTGATTCCAGTCTTTGAGTTTCTTATTCGGTTTTTAAACAATGTGGGATTTAATATCCCCTTAATTTAAATAATGTTTATATCGCCGAAATGAAGCCTATTGGCTCTTTATATTTAAGTATTCTTCCATAGTTATTTTTTCTTTTACTAGCATCATAACAATGAAATTCTTTCGGTTGCCATTAGCCTGTACAGACAATTTGTTTTCATATTCCAGCTTAGCTATCCTTATAATTTTCATAACTTTTCTGTCCTGAGCTGTATATATTTCATGATTCCTCTCATTCTTATTCTCTTGATATTCCTTCCATATAATTTTCTTATGGATTTCTTGTTTAATAAAATTTCATATCCATTTCACTTCTATGCTATTTGTACTTCAAACTCTAGCAACACATTCAGATGCCACATCGTTTTATCATATTTTCAAAGCTTCCCATGCACTGGTGAAATCATTCCCATTCAACAACTGATACCATGGAACCTAAGATAGTATTATCCTAAGTTTTCATAATTTCCAGATTTTTAGTTCAGCATATGACCTGTCCTGATTGTAACATCAATATAGTTGGCTACTTCCCAGATCAGCACAGCATGATCACTGTCACAAACTGGTGGCAAACTAGTTACATCCTTAATCGAAACATCTGATTGAATCTAATATGCTTCTTTAACATTCTGCTTGAGAAAGTTCTATCGCAACAGCTCAGTAATCTCTCCTTCATTCTTGTTATGCGTTTTCTCTGCTACCCAATCAATGTTTGGATAAAAGTCACCTGAAATAATTACTTGTTTATTTGCTTTATCTTAACGCACTGTTATATTTCCTTCTTTTGTGTGTTTTTGGTTCTCCTTTGTTATTTTTTTGTTCTTATACTACGTGTGTTGTAGTTCGTGGCCATTCGCTCTAATTCTCTTCCTAAAATTTTTCTCTAAACTTTGTCTATCAAATACTATGTAGGGCCCTTAGATTACCTACTCTCTAACTTGTGTGAGGCATCCCCTTTTTTCTCAGACGAATTTATATGCTGCACCAGCCTGAGCTTAGGTACAGAGTATATCTTAACCTAGGGAGGGTCACAGAAATTAGATGCCACTAATGTGGTTAAAACTAAATCAGAGGCTGTAGATGTTCTAATCTTGCAGTCGTAGTCCTTCCTTCTTAACTTACTTTGGGTATCCCCACATGCATATACAGATTAACAGGTTCGTAATTTTTATGAGTGATAAGAGTCAGTCAGATCATGCACATGAAACAATGAAACATATTTAATGAACTCATAAGTAATACAAGACATAGACATTATGTAAGCAATACTAAGTTAAAATCATCTAAGGTTTCACTCACTCTCTCATACCTTAAATATACAAATTTCTCATTACATAGAATGTTTCCTTCAATTGGTTAAAATACTATATACAGTTGATCATGTTGGTCGTTAGTCACAAACACATCTTGCTTCCTTTTTGTGTGGGTTAAAACATTGGTTCTTAACAAATTCATGGTTCTCGGATGGTCAGTCTAATGAGATTTAAATTGTTCTGTAATCTGCTTAATCTTCAAAGTTCAATTTTCATTCTGAAACATAAAATTTCTTCCATTCACAATCATCCTATTGTTTAAGGGACAAAGAATATGTAAAGTACTTATCTACACTGCACAGGTTTTTGGGGTTCCTTCTGTCCTTCCTTCGTAGTGGAAAACTTTGTTGTTTAAGGTTTACTGCCACGTGGGAATCACGTGTATTCTTCGAGTCTGGCGCTCGCTTCTTCAAGAATCACATTGTGCACTTTCTTTGCCGATGGCCCGCAATTTT
This sequence comes from Typopeltis vanoorti, assembly GCF_054136105.1. Taxonomy (NCBI): domain Eukaryota; kingdom Metazoa; phylum Arthropoda; class Arachnida; order Uropygi; family Thelyphonidae; genus Typopeltis; species Typopeltis vanoorti. The sequence continues at coordinate 118,788,606 of NC_143563.1, read as the reverse complement.
ATCTGCCGTACTCTGCTGCGATGCCTTGCCGGGACTTACGATAGTCAACTCCGGGAACATAGGAGTTGGACTTCGTTGACCACTGAGGAGCACACGGAGAGAAAACCAGAACAAACAAATGGGGGGGGGTGGAATCCAGACCTGTGTTGCTGCATATATTCTCCCTTTCTAGCATCCTCTTTTCGAGTTAGATTTTACACATTTGGCTTTTCGATTCGTCCCTGACTGGGTGACCTCATCGTACCGCCATACGGGGCTTTCCATTTCCGGGAACTCTTGCTTCTAGATATTTTCCACGAACTAGCACTCACGGGCGCTTACAATATTACGGTGGCATTTGAGCGACCTTTGCCCCTTCTTAGGCAGTGTATGGACATTCTTGCATGTGTAGTTTAAATCGCTAGTAATTATCTTCACATATACTCTTTGATTATTTTACATTTACAATTCTAATTTAGATCTGTCAAAACACATACTACATATTTCTTTCATCTTATTGATCATGATATTAATTCTTCTATGACATGAACTTAATTGCTGAAACGACAAGTATGCTCTCTTAGTGGGGCATATTCTGTTAGATTCTGGATGGGTGACTTCATTGTAAGTGAGGTTGCCCATTTCAGATCTAACAGTACCATTTCTTCACCCTCAGCAACTGAATTGTCAGGTCTGTAGCTACATTTTGCCATATATTTCATGCCATTAGCCTGTACTTCACACCAGACAGCCTCAAACTCAGTGCTACACTGGAGACTTTATTATCATTATTGCTTTCATGTGGGAATCATGTGTATTCTTCGAGTCTGGTGCTCGCTTCTTCAAGAATTACTTTTAACGTATCATTAGCAGTACTCCCCCCCCCCTCTCCTTTCTCTTCTGTCATTGTTTCAAAATACTATTCCTTTGCACTCAATTTCAATAACTACATCCAACTAAGCCAAGTTTCTCTAATGCCAACAATGAATTATGCCACACAATTCACTAAAGTAACAAATACAACCACTTTGTTTCTAACGCTTCTTGCATTTGTGTATAAACATAACATGTTACCGTCTTGCTATTTTTTAAATAAATGCAGTCTGCACGGCCCAGTTCAACAACTTTCTCTTTTCCCTCCCCCACATATACGCTCAAAATGCCAAACCCAAAGTGTAGTTTATCCATTCAACAGATTCATAACTGTGTTCATTGCATTTGTATTACTATTGCATCTACAAATTGTAGCTGCACTTACATACTCATCCTCAGCATTCCTTCCAAGATGATCTAGTTTCTCTGACTCTCTGCATTAGGTCTTATTCCAATAAATAATTTTTCTAGACACCTGATGCAAAATTCATTCAAGTGCAGCCATTCTCTCTTATCCAGATCTTTTCTGCCTTCAAGCTTACCCCACACATCCAAAAACCCACACTCATTTTTACTATATAGCCTGCTTTTTATATTTACTATATTTTACTATATATAATATAGTTATATAGTAAATATTTGTTATATTTACTATATAACAAATGAGCTATTGACTCATTTGTTAACATTGTTCTCTTTCTTAACTCATTACTGTTATCTCTAATAAATTAACCATTTTTAATTTTTCATATTTCTTTCTCACTTCTATCAAGTCTTTTAATTCCTCTTTCATACTATATTTTTCACTCCTTAAGGTCATTAGTTTGACTGGCACTACCATCTGTTTTACTCTTTTGTTTCTGTTTTTCTGTTGCCTTTGTTACATTCTGTATTTTAACTCCTGGGACGCTCAATGTAGTGATCACCGAACGCCTTGTTTTTATTATTATAATCAATATCACTACCATTTTTTTTTTGTATTATATTTTTTGTCGGTTCTCTTTTCCTGTCTTAGTTCTTGTTAATGTTTTCTCAAACTCCGTGCTTGATTTTTGAATTATTCCTTTTAATCTTGAAATTTCATATGCTTATATGAAATTGGCACATTGTCATATGCTTATATGAAATTGTCTATACTATTGTCACAGCTTTCCGTGCTGCTCACTTGTGCTTCTGGGTTTTTGCACCATCTTAATTTGGCAGTATGTCTTAAAAGATATTAGCAAATATACTGAATACAATAAAAACAGTAAACACCACAATAATGTAGTAAAAATACACTAAATTTAAAAAATACTTAATTAAAAATTTTTTATTTTACAGGGACTTCAAATTATACACATCCTTGCATGCAATTTTAGTAATTTACATTTAACAAAATGTAAAGGCTATTAACCTCTCTACCGCCGTGGTGGATGATATAGGTTGACAAAATTGCACTTATTCATGTTACTCAATAGGTGTTACAGAATCGTATCCAGATTTTGCTGGACTTCTGTAACCATCATGGCTAGTTGTGGTGTTAAAGAAAATGTTCTTCTTATAGATCACATTATAGAAAGAAAATAATAAATGCATATCTTGGACTATAATATGTACAAAAAAGATAGATTTCAATCCTGACCTGATGAAAATAGATAGCTATTTACATGAACTAAAAGACAAAGATAAAGTAGATAAATTCTTTCACAGCCTTCCTTCCCTCACAGAAGTGACCATACCATCTGTACACATTAGCACGATTTAGTGCTTCACTGCCATATGCATTTTTGAATCATATGGTATGTATCATTTTGCATCATATCACTGCACTCTGCTTCTCCATTGTGTCAGTTTAACACATAAATCCTTCGTTGTTTAAGAGATATTTGTGCCACGAGAGGTTTCTTGAATTAACATGAATAAACACAAGGGATAAATAAATTAATTTATTTATTAAATAAATAAATTTAAACAGAATGGGTGAGGAAAGATTAGCAAAACAAGTGTTCTCTGCCAGGTTGGTAGCAAAACGACCCAGAGGAATACCAAGATATAGGTGGATTGATATGGTACAAAGTGCCTTAGACAATAGAAATATAAGATCTGATAATGTTGGAGTCTTGACAAGTAACAGACTGATTTGGAGGAAAATTGAGGCTGAATCAATCAAGGTTTTCTTCAAGGCTTGACACTGAATCTCCAAGGTTTGGTTTCTGTTCTCAAACTCTTTTATTTTTTCTTCAATAATATTTCTGTACTTTAGTCTTGTAAATACATGTGTCTGATATTTCAGACAGTAAATTCCCAATCCATTTCATCTTAAACATTAACTTATCATATGCAAACCTATACATAATAAATAACGGAAAAACTCACGTAGAAATATTATTTAATAATATAATTTTTGCCTGTGTGTCACAGGCATCTTCAGTACAATTAGGCACAAAAATTAAACACTGACAATTCCAAAAAGCGCCACCTAAGTAGCTGGTGTAAGATAACTAAAAAGGTCAATAACTTTCCTAAAAAAAAAAAAAAAAAAAAAAAAAAAAAAAAAAAAAAAAAAAAAAATGTAATACAATAAAAAGTTAGGAAAGATTAGCTGATTGCTATACGTTCACTGATGCCTTGTATATATAAATTTTAAAACCACTGAATATTTTTGTTGCCTTTCGACCGTTTAGAAAAATCTCCACCTTTCTCGCTTCTCCAAAGGACAAGCTTCCACATCTTAATCATCCAGGTGTCTACCAGATTCCGTGTTCTTGTGGATTATGTTATTTCGGACAAACGGGAAGATCTGCCTCCATTCGGCTAGAAGAACACCAATCTTATATTGAATACTTTAAACCTGAAAAGTCTGGACTTGCAGAACAATGCCATCTTCACTAGACACAAAGTTCATTGGAGAAAGACAAAAGTTCTTCACAAAAGTCAGTTTCTCATGGAACGCCTTTATAAAGAAGCATGTGAGACTCTACTTCATTCTCCTAACTTAAACAGATCCGACGGCTTACGTCTATCCCCTTTATGGGAGATAGTACTTTACAAATCAGCTAATCTTTCCTAACTTTTTATTGTATTACATTTTTTTTTTTTTTTTTTTTTTTTTTTTAGGAAAGTTATTGACCTTTTTAGTTATCTTACACCAGCTACTTAGGTGGCGCTTTTTGGAATTGTCAGTTAGTGTTTAATTTTTGTGCCTAATTGTACTGAAGATGCCTGTGACACACAGGCGAAAATTATACTATTAAATAATATTTCTACGTGAGTTTTTCCGTTATTTATTATGTATAGTTATGTCTACTCACGGTTTACCTCTTTTAAAACTTATATGCAAACCTACGAAAGTCCTTTGCAAAAAAAAAAAGAAAAAAAAGCGCATAGTGCATTTCCTCATCAGTTTTGTTCCTTTGTTTGATGAATAGATGATAAACTTCTCAGCTGATTTCCTATCTCAGTCTCTTGTCACTTCGTATTATCAGAAAATATTCCAATAAAAATATTTAAGTAACTGCTCAAACCTTCAACATATTCAGTGGTATGTGTATTTACTCATCTTCTCATTTCACTCTCATTTATCCTCTTCTTTTTTATTTCATTTTTATTAAACAAAGAAAGCAAAACATTTTTGGAAGTGGAGTACCTGCGTCTTTTTTTTTATGTATTCAACTAAGTTACAGAAATGCTAAATAAATGGGATTACATTAATTAAGGATCATTAATTCGACATACCTTTTTGAAAGAAAGTATGATAAAGAACTTTAGCCTTGCTGAATTGATATATAATTAGGAGGTGTTGAAGATGATTGGATGGGCCATAATTTGATATTGGCCTGACTACTGACTTGTATAATTACATTTACTTCCTTTCTCCTTCAGGTGAATCTTCTTTTTGTTAATACTACAATTTGCTGAGATTTTGACTTCTGATATTTGGCCAAAATACTCATATCTTTGTATTCATTGACTATTTTTAAAGCATGTCATTGAACTTTCATCCATCTACTATCCATCCATTACATGCATCTCTGACTATCATACTTGATTTGTTCACATTAAATTCCATAAATCTTGCTTATCTCTCCATTCTTCAAATATTTTAGGATCATCCATTAAAGAACCGGAGTTCATGATAACTCAACCTTAAACAGCTTTAACTCTTTTAATATTCTCACTAAACAGTACTTCCTGCCATTTGTGAACCAATTTCTTACCCATCTCACTAGGTAATCATCAATACCTACTGCACCGTGAGCTCTTATGAGAAGAATGAAAGTGAATTTATTGAGTTGTTGTGGGTTCCACCTATCACATTCTTCCTCAAGCAGCATGTGACAGATGGAACTCAAGTTCAAAGCGTGTTAGATCTGATAATAATGTCAGAAGGAATTTCATTTAGACATAACTATTCTGCCTCAATTTGGTGACAGTGAGCATGTGGTATCACTTGGGAAGTGGCTAAGTTTATGAATGTTCCATTCAGAAGAGGTTATATGCTGGAAATTATGACAAAGCAGGAAATTATGACCAGCTGAGGAGTATGCTGAATTTTGTGCAGTTGTCAGATGGGAAGGATATCAACAGTGTATGGGAAGCATTTAAAAATACTCAAATTATGTAATATCAGAATGTGTCTAGAGTTGGAAGAAAAAATAGGATAGGAATGAAATGGATGTATAATCTAATGTTATTATTGCACCCCCATGGTGTCGGCAGACTCATTGTGAGAGGTTCATTCAACTGACAACATATTTATCATACTGAATCTTAAAATCCTTAACACTCTTTGCATTAACAACATATTCTGGTAATGCATTCCATTCACTGACAATTCTCCATGTAAAAAATCTACTCCTCACACCCCCTTCTTCACCACATTGTTATGTAACTTCCAGGAATGACCTCTGGTCTTTTCTCTCTCTCACCTTCTACACTTATTATAATATCATCTTGATTAATATAATAAAATCCTCTCAATAACTTAAATGTCTCTATCATATCTTCTTTTCCTGCTATCCACTAAACTCTGCAATTCACATTTCTTCAACCTCTCTTCATAGCCAGCATTTCAAAGTTCTGATAAGAAAATATCAGAACTTTGGAATGCTGGCTATGGAGAGAGGTTGAAGAAATGTGAATTTCTTCAACCCTGGACTCATCTCTGGATCCTCTCCAATATTCTCACATCACGCTGAAAACGAGCAGATTTGAGCATAGTATTTCAAGTGTGATCTGGCCAGTGCTTCATTTGGTGGCACAACCTTTTCCTTATCCCTATATGTTAGAGTACTGCTTATCGTAGCAGCACTATAATGTGCAGTCTTTGCAACACTAGCAATATACCTTCTAAATTTCAGTCTACTGTCAACCATCACTCCGATATCTCGAATTTCATCCACTTCCTGCAGTATGGCACCATCAATATGGTACACAGCCTTATATTTCTGCACTCCAAAATGAAACATCTTGAACTTATTAACATTAAAACTATAACCCCACCCCTTTGTCCAAGTCAAAAGTCTATTCATCTCTTCCTGAAGGGAATTAACATCAGCACTGCTACTTATAATTCTCTCCAATTTTGCATCATCAGAAAACAATTGAAGATCCCCAGTCAGTCCACATGAGATATCGTTTACAAACACAGCAAGGGGAACCAAGAACAGAACCCTGGGGCACACCATTGGTTATCCTCCTTTTTTTGAGAAATTGCTCCATCATACACAACCTGCTGGTGTTATTTAGAGAGCCAATCTCTGATCCATCTAACCAATATACCATCTATTCCTATCCTCTGCAGCTTGTACACCAATTTTTCATGTGGTAATCTATCAAACACTTTTGCAAAGTCCAAGAATATCACTGTGTATGATTCTCCCTTATCTAACACACTTTGTTACCCTATCATAAAATGCAAATAAATTGCTAAAACAGGACTTACCCTTTATAAATCCATGCTGAACATAGTAAAGATTGCTAAATCCATCAACCCAATCCTGTATTCTAATCCTTACCAATTCATCCAACACTTTGACCACAACCACAGATATACACACTGCCCTATAATTGAAACTTCTGCAAGAATCCACTATAAGACTTGCATTAAATAACCAGATCAAGGGCATAGCCAACTGTGGTAATATGTCATCCATTCCCACAGCCTTATTAACATCTAACCCAATCAACACCTGATACACCTTTGATTCTTTCACTTACCTCCCTTCTATATATTGCACTGCATCATTTACACCCATATGATATACACCGATAAAGTGCTCATTCAATAATTCCAGTATATCCTTTGCAGTTATTCTGCTGCTATGACTATCCACTAGCATCAACCTGCCGTAATTATTCTTTCTCTTGCTTATCATATAGTGGAAAAACGCCCTCGAGTAAATCTTGGCCTGAGCAGCCAATCTCCTCTCAAACTGCACTTTACTGCATCTTTATGGATCAAATCATCACCAACAGTCTTGTACCTTCTCCATAGCCATTTCTTTTCCAAATTTTCATCAATTTTTCATCAAACAATGAAATCAGCTTGCCTGATTTCATTGTTTAACTGTTTATCCATTTCACTCCTCTCTATTTTTATTTGTTTAACTCTTGGTATGCAGTTATGCATTGCTTGTTATGATTGCTTGCCTTGTGAATTTCCATGCATTGTCAACATCCTTTTGCTCAGCTCATCTACCCAACATATTGATGCTGACTACATAGCTTCCTATAATCACCCATTTTATCCTTCCACATTATCCATTTTTGGTAGTAACCTTCTCTTGTTTCATCACTTCCCAAACAAGTACCTCGTGATCATTCTTACTAATCGGCAGCAGTGTCAACATCTCACTAACAACCTCATCTTGTGAAGTTATTACCAAATCCAAAACCCATTAGGATCACTTTCTTTTTACATGCCCAGTGAATTTGCCCAATGAAACATTTCATGATCAGTATTCTCTGCATTCCCTGACCTATAACAGCAACTTCTCAGATATACTAGCCTGTTAATTTCAACTTCACACTACACAGATTCAAAATTTGTGCTTGCACTATCAACTTCCACACTTAGTGGACACAATTCCTCTACAATCATTAACAGCACTCCTTCTCTTTTTACGTTTTTATACTTCCGTTTCTATCCCCGACATCACATCCTCCTCATGCAACCAAGTTTCACTTATTTCAATTATCTTTGGGCATACTGATTCAATCAATGTAACAAACTCAGCTGTCTTGTTTCGAATGCACCTTACATTTGTGTGCGAACATAACAGTCCCTGTATCTTTGGGGGCCATTCTACTAGAACCAACATTCTCTACTCTAGCAGCTATACCACACCTCTCTTTTCTGTCTGACCACTCCCTATATCCTGATTCTGATTTCCATTCCTACCTGTCTCATCCTCACCTTTATGCATTCCATCACTTTGTGCTGCAGAAATGCAGCACAGTTTAAGATGAAAAGCTACACTATACACTAATGTAAAAACACTTTTTTTAGCATAGCTCAAATTTATACTGCTAATGAGAATTAAGCAAGAGAATTGTAAGAATAAGATGATGTGGAAGGAATACCGTGTGCATAAGAATGATGTCCATTATGAAAATTATAAGCTGTACAACTGCTGTATGGAAAACTGTCTGAGTATTAAAAGAAATTGGCTCTGCAAACTAAAGACAACCCAAAAGAATTCTATCATTATGATCCAAGTAAAAGAAAGAGTGATCATGAAAGAATAACTACTGAATACAGATGAGAGGGTGGTCTGAAAAGTTCCCAGCCCAACAATGAAAAAACGAATTTATAATTTCAAAATTATTTTTATTTTTCAACATAATCATCCTTAAAACTAATACATTTATTCCAGCAGTGCTCCAGCGCCATTATCCCGTCCCTGTAATGGTTCTCAGTAAGATCTGCAAAATACTCCTCTACAGCTGCAATCTGATTCAAAGAAAAATGCTGACCAGTGAGGAAGAGTTTTAGTTTTGTGAAGAGATAGAAGTCAGATGGTGCCAAATCTGGGAAATAGGGTGGATGTTCCAACAATTCATAGTGCAGATCCCTTAATTTTTCCCATTGCTAAAACACTTTTGTGGGCAGGCGCATTGTCTTGATGAAAGATGATTTTTTCTTCTACAAATTGGGTCTTTTCTCACGAATTTTTTTGTCTAGTCTGGTTAAAAGATCAGAATAATATTCCCAGGTTAATGTTTTACCCTTTCAAGATAATTAATAAACAAAATGCCTTTAGCATCCCACCAATGCCATGACTTTTCCTGCTGACGGAACCGACATTGTCTTCTTTGGCGAACAACTGGCTCCTGTCCACTGTTTTGACTGCTGTTTGGATTCTTGTGTGTAATGGTGAATCCAAGTCTCATCCATAGTAATAAATCGATGCACAAAATCAGTTTTATTCTTGTTAAAACGCTCCAAGCACTGTTCAGAGATTTTCATGCGAGTATGTTTTTGATCTGATGTGAGCAAGCACGTCACCCATCTTACTCAAAGCTTTTCCATTTGCAATTTTTCATGCAAAATATATCCTACACGTTCTTTTGAAATGCCTATAGTCTCAGCAATTTCATGCACTTTGACTCGCCGGTCATCCAACCATATTGTGCACTTGATCAATTATTTCTGGTGTTGTTACACTTTTTGGACCTCCTTCACGTGGATCATCTTCAATGCTGGTATGGCCATGTTTAACTCAGCAGCCCATTTCTTAATTGTCAAAAATGAAGCAGAAGAATGTCCATAAACTTTTATGAATTTTGTATGAATTTCTTTTGGCATTAAATCTTCTTTTACAAAGAATTTTATAACTGCACGATACTCAATTTTATCCATTTCAAGGGATACAGACAACACTTTTGCTTCAGACAGCTGTATAAAAAAACTACTTGATAGAATGACTTTCCATTTCGCATGGATGCTTATGACAGATGTACCAACTTAGAAAAAAAAAATCTTGCTGATAGTGTTCCATCTATGGTCGAGAACTTTTTCAGACCATCCTCGTAGCATGCAGGTGACAGATGCAGAAGAGTTTAATCAATTAACAAATGTCTATTATGCTAAAAGTTGTCAAACTGCTGTTTGCAACATTCCACTTTGTATACAACAACATTGTGTTCACTGTTGCCTAGTCACTGGAGAAGAAACTTGGGTATATGAGGAGGAAGTATTAGAGCTCTTGCACAAACTGAGTGGAATGTTTTGAGATTCAAAACATTCCACTTTTAATTGAGATTAAAATTATATAGCTTGATGCCAAAAGAGTGTTCAGTGGAAATGACTATTCCTTTGATATCAGGCTATATAATTTTTATCTCAAAACAGGGAAGATTCCACAGGAATCGAAAGAATGATTGGTAATTCCATTACGAGGGGTGGTGCAAAGATTGATGTATCCAACTATTGACCTATCAGTTTCTCTGGAGTGATGGTGAAGATTCTGAAAAAGTTTTTACGGGCTCACATATAATGGGTTGACTCAGAATCCATGCTTTGTCATAAACAGCATGGGGAATGCTAGGGGAATGTCATGTTTGAGTAACTTGCTCAGATTCTGTAATAATTTTATTGGTGAATATATACAATGATACTTTTTGATTTTGCTATAGGTTTTGACATAATACAGCATGGAAGACTGTTCCAGAAATTGGGGAATATGGGATTGGATTATAAAATATTGGCATAGTTAAGAGGATGGCCAACTGTCATCAAAAAGTAGTATATGGAGAATGTTGCTGTAAGATTTAAGGTAACCAGTAGTGTGTTACAAAGAAGGATTTGAATAGGTTGGAATTTTGGGGATGTGAAAATGACTGTCATTTCTGTGTTAGTAAATGTAAAATCATGCACTTTGATGTGATGAGATATCCAGTGCCATATTATATTGGCTGGATTATGCTAGAAGAAACTAATCAGGCTAGGTATCTTGGAGTTTGGTAGAAAGGAAGTTGAAGTTAAATCTCCGTATAGCAAAGATTGCAAATACAACTTAGAGGATATTTGTAATGCTAAAACGAACCTTCACATGTAAAGATGAAGTCATTTTGGATCTTTATAAGGCCTTGATAAGACCGCACTTGGACTGTTGTGCACAGGTCTGTCTGGTCTCATGGTTTCCTTGATGATTCTAATACAGTGGAGAGAATGCAAAGGAGAGGGTTGAAAATGATATCAGAATTGTTGAATACAGATTATGAAGAAATGGTGTGATATGATTGATACTTACTAACTTTTGAAAGGGTCATACAGGATTTCAGTAGATGGAATTTTTCATTTTATTAAGGGTTGGGAAAGGACAAGAGGGAATCCATGTAAGTTGAGAATGAATGCCATCAAGAAGGGCGTGAGAGCTGGATTTTTCTCTCATAGAGTAGGATGTGTTTGCAATTGATTGCCACAGGTAGTATGTGGCCTCCCTTGATGAGTTCCTGACTCCTTGGAGGTCTCTCTTAATAATAATAATAATAATATGTATCTATTTATTTATTTTTACTTTAGGTTATCCAAACATTAATTGGGTAGCTATGAAATTACATGAGAAGAATGAAACTGAATTTATTAAGCTGTTGTGAGACAACTTCCTCAAACATCATGTGATAGAACGAACTCAAGGGCCAAGAATGTTACATCTGATTATAGTGTCAGAGGGGGCTTCAGTTAAAGACATAATTATTCTGTCTCCTGTTGATGAGAGTGATCATGCTGTACACAATTGGGAAGTGACCAAATTTATGAATTTTCCATTCATAAAGAACATGGTGAACTACAAAGCAGGAAATGATTACTACCTGATGGGGGCAGTATGAAGGGTTCTGTGCCAAGGATGGGAAGGATATTGACAATGCATGGGAAGTATTTAAAAAAATACTTAAATTATATTAAAGATTTTAAATTGTACATATTTGGTCTGATGTATTAAAATAAAGAACTTTTATTATTAAATGACCAGAAGATAAATGATAAAATATACAAATGTTTTCACACCCGTTCAGCCTTGAAAATGCTAGACAGTGGCTAGTGAAACTTGTTGGCTCTTTGTATATTTTATCATTTATCTTCTGGTCTTTTAATAATAAAAGTTCTTTATTTTAAATTAAAGATATTAGAATGCGTGTCTTCGAAGTTCTAAGAATACATAGAGTAGGAGTGAAATGGACGTGTAATCTAATTAAACAAGAGATTTATAAGAAAAATATGATGTCGAAGGAATATTGTGTGCATAAGGATGATGTCAGTTATTATAAGCAGCAGGCCAGAAGACTCACAAGTGTTGTACGGAAAGCTAAGTCTGAGTGTGAAAAGAAACTGGCTTTGCAAGATAAAAGCAACCCAAAAGAATTCCATTGTTATTTTGCAAGTAAACGAAAGAATGGATTTGAAAGAATAACTGTAATGAATGCAGATGCCATGTGGGTGACTGATGCAGAAGTGATTGTTCAACTAACGAGCAGCTGTTTTGCTAAAAGCTATCACTGCTACCTCTTCACTGTATTAGGAAACTCGTGAATGAGGAGGAAGTACTAGAGCTGTTGCACAAACTGAATAAGAATTCTGCAATAGGAACTGATGGGATATCAGCATGAATGTTAGAAGAGTGTTCAGCTGAACTGGCTATTCCCTTGATCAGGCTATATAATTTGAGTCTCAGAACAGGGAAGATTCCACAAGAGTGGAAAGAATGTATGGTAATCCAATAACACAAGGGTGGTGCAATGACCTATGTATCCAACTATTGACTAAAATTAGTATCTCAGGAGTGGTGAAGAGTTTTGAAAAGTTGGTCAGGGCTCACATTTAGAAATCGGTTGACAGAGAATCTCTGCTTCGCAATGAACAGCATGGGTTTACTATGAGAAGGTCATGTTAGATTGCTAACGCTTTTGACAGAATACAGCATGAAATACTGTTGCATAAATTGGAGAATATGGGATTGGATTATAAAATATTGGCATGGATAAGTGGATGACTGATAAACAGATATCAGAAAGTGGTGTGTGTGGGGGGGGGTGAATCTGCAAGATTCATGGTAGCCAGTTGTGTGCCTCAAGGATCAATCCTTGGTCCATTGTTATTCAATCTGTACATTAATGATATTGGGAAGGATTTAACATGTGACATACAGCTATTTGCTGATGATGCAAACATTGGTAGGGTAATCAGGAGTGCTTCTGATATGCAGTACTTGCAGAATGATTTGAATAAGCTGGAATTGTAGTTATGTGAAAATAGCTTTCATTTCAGTGTTAATAAATGTAAAGTCATGCACTTTGGTGTGATTAGATATCCAATATCGTATTATATTTGTTGAACTATGCTTGAAGAAACTGATGTGGCTAGGGTTCTTAGGGTTTTAGTAGACAGGAAGTTGAATTTCAAGGGTCATATAGCAAAAATTGTAAATACAACTCGGAGAATAATGGCAATGCTTTTCTTTTCTTTACAGAAAATTTCTTTTCTGTAAAGAAAAGAAAATCATTTTGCATCTTTACAAGGTCTTGATAAGACCTCACTTGGACTATTGCATGCAGGTATGGTCTCCTGGTGTCTGTGGTCATTCTAATACAGTAGAGGAAAGGAAAATGTCAAAAATGATATCGGGTTTGTGGAATGCAGATTATGAAGAAAGAGAGGTGATATGATTTAGATTTACAGACTTCTGCAAGGGTTATACAGAATTTCAGCAGATGGAATTTTTCATTTTATGGAGGGTGAGGAAAGGATGCGAGGACATCCATGGAAGTTTGGTATGAATGCTATCAAGAAGGGGATTAGGGCAAAATTTTCTCTCATAGAGTATTGTGTGATTGCAGTGGATTTCCATTGAATGTTGTGTAGGTAGCATTAATTCAAGAACAGGTGTGAAGAGGCTTAAGTGCTGTGAGGACATCATGTTGGAGGCTTAATGGATTTAGTAGTAATAGTAGATGCTACCAATGCACCTTGCTATAGACTATCTAAACAGCTGGCCAACTCTCTGATCCCCCTCACCGGAAGGTCCCCTTCCTATATAAAAAACTCGACCCACTTTAAAGCCCTCACAGAAAATTTAACCTTGAAGAAGACAGACATATTGGTAAGCTTTGATATCTCATCTTTGTTTACCAATATTCCCTTAACTGACACCTTATCTCTCTTAGAAAAGGTTTTTCCCTCTGACATCTTAGATCTCTTTTCCTTTGCCATTAACTCTGGATATTTCTCGTGGAACAGCAAAATCTACAAGCAGATAGAGGGAACTGCCATGGGTTCCGCCCTCTCACCCCCCTTGCCAATTTCTATATGGAAGATTTCGAAAAACGAGCCATAGACTCAGCCCCACTCAAACCTTCTATCTGGCTAAGATATGTAGATGATGTGTTCTCTATTTGGCCTCATGGCCCAGACACGTTATACTCCTTCCTCAGTCATCTCAATAGTCTACATCCAAGAATCCAGTTCTCTATGGAAAAGGAAAAGAACAATTGTTTGCCCTTCCTAGACACCTTAGTCACACGCCTGCCTAATGATACACTTACCTTCACCGTATACAGAAAACCCACACACACAGGCAGATACATTCACAAACTCTCCCACCACCACCCCTCTCAACAATATGGCATTATTAAAACTCTTACCAAGAGAGCCCACAATCTTTGTTCCAGTGGAACCGCCCTCACTAATGAGCTTAACCACATACACAGCACTTTCCTTTCCAATGGCTACAGCGATCACAGTATCAAAAAAATAATCAACTCCTCCCCCATTCCCCTTCCTTCTCGTCAACAAGATTTTAAAAATGCCATCACCATACCCTACATCCGTGGCACATCTGAAAAAATAGCCAAGATACTAAAACAATACAATCTACACACAGCATATAAGCCCCACCGCAAACTGGCTACCCTTATCTGTTCTACGAAAGATCAGCTCCCTCCTCTCTCTCTGCCTGGAGTTTACAAAGTACCCTGTTCCTGTAAGCTGGCATACTTTGGACAGACAGGCAGATCAGCATCCATCCGTCTAGAGGAACACAAGTCTTACATCTTCAAACACAACTATGGCCATTCAGGCTTGGCTGACCATGTTTTGGACACCACCCACAGAGTATCATGGAAGAAAACCACCATGCTCCACCACAACAAATTCAAGAAAGAGAGACTTTTCTTAGAAGCAGCAGCAGCTCTCAAAAACCAACCAAATCTCAATAAATATGGGTGCATTAAGCTTCCGAAGATTTGGGAAACACTCATCACCAGAGTTCCCACCTTACATTCCAGGCCACCTACGACTGCCCTTAGAGGGCGCTCTACCTAGATAGGACTTTAGTGTCACCCACGTGGTTGGGCTTAGCATTGTTTGTTATTTGTGCATATGTTACATTAATTTTTTCGTAATCCCCGTAGATGTCCTAGTGACTAGGACGAAATATAGGAAGTATTAAAGTCTATTTTAATTCTTTTTGAGTGTTGTTAAAAAATCCATTAAGCCTCCAACATGAAATTCAAGAACAGATATGACAGCTGGTGCGAATAGTATGCCTTCCCTCGATGAGTTCTTGATTTCCTGGAGGTCTATTAATATTATTATCATCACAGTTATCATTATTCCATTTGCATGCCATCATACTCTTGGTTGCTTATGACACTTCCAGTTATGTGTATTAGTGCTCAGGAGATATTTACTATTATTATTGATGAAACTATCAGCATTAATAAATAATATATTGCTAATATCGTTCTTTTCTCAGATTCATTTTGGTATTTGTTGACAGATAGGTCTCCAAATTGTCGTTAAGACTGAGCCTACAATTTTTTCTGAAATCATATAGGTCGTCTGCTGAATTCAGTTTTGTGTGTTACTTTTTTCACTACAGCTAAAATTTGTATAGAATAAAAGAAATGCTGCTTCCATGATAGAGAGGATGATATCAAAATGATTTTTATGCTTTGTCGAGAATCCTTATAACACCCAAAATGCTGTATAATCTTCACACCACTTTTGAACCACAATGTCAAACTATTTAAAGACAGCAAGAAGTTTTGCAAAAAAAAAAAAAAGAAAAAAAGCATCTTCCATGGTGAGTTGTCATGATACTTTTCTTCTCCCTCCCATTGGGTGGGAATAAACAAAAATTCTTTGTGATATATTTCACTGAAGTGATTTTTACTCATATCTAGATTAGATCACATTTCAACACCATTCAAGAAATAGTAATTAATTGATGAAAAAAGAAATATAATACTACTATTGAAATCTATAGTGTGTGCGTGGAGCTATTTTTGTGCATAGGACAACCTAAGCTATTTGTGCTACCTAAATATAAAATGCATAAATTGAAATATATTTTTAATCACTCAAATAACACGTTGAAAACAAATAAGAAAACAACAAAAAAAGACTTAATTCTAATTTAGATGATGTAATTTTAGTATTGTTAAAAGTGACAATTTCTAAACATAGGTTATAGCACCTGTACGAGAGACTTGTGCTCAAGCATTGGGAGCTGTATTAAATCTGATGTGGCATTCAGGTGTTGAAGGTGTACTACAAATATTATTACAACTTTTGGAGCGGCCTGAATGGGAAGCTCGTCACGGGGGTTTGCTCGGACTAAAATATGTTTTGGCAGTGAGGCAGGTAAGTTATAAATTGACAAATTTAAATGGTAAAATGATGCTATCTATAGAGCTAAACAGAAAACTTAGTGTAGATATTAAAAGTTGTTTTATTTTATTTATTTATTATTATTACTATTTTCTTTCTTTTTTATTTATTTATGTATTTATTTATACTGTACAGGATTTTCTTCAATATTTGACTGGAAAGCAAGAGGACTTTAGTGAAATGTAATGCATAGATAATGAAATTATTGAATAGATAAAACTTAAGTAGCTTTTATCAGGGCCAAATCTTTTATCCTAGTATCAAGACAACATTGTACAGTTATGGGTTATGTTAAGTCAAATGATGGAATGGCGCATGTCCAGATGGAATGGCGCATCTAAATTGAAGTATTGTCACAATAAAGCACGTCGTTATTTATTTGACATTGCAGGTTACAACAGTACATTAATGTCTTGAATCAGACATGATTTTAGGGAAAAGCAAAACATTAATACACCTTGCTTAAATCTTTTCTTCTACAAAATCACTTTTGCAATAGGAATTTAATTTCATTAAATTCAAATTTTACTGTAATGGTTATGAAATCTATCTCATTGGGGAGGTGAGAAACTTGAACCAGCGTTATCATCTTCCTCAAGGAAATGTTAACAGAGTTTCTATTCTTATAGGTCCAAGGTGCTTCGAAGGAGATTGTAATACTTATGCATTCTGGAAACTTCCAAGACTTCTTTGCCCTGTTCAAAAGTTTTCTTTCTTTCTTTCTTTTTTTTTTTTTAATCATCCTACTAGTGTTGGATCCATTATTATATGATGAAGTTAATTAGGTACTCGTTTGTCACTTTAGACAAAAGAAGATTGATGTATTCATTCTCTTAGAAGAATACCAGGGTTTTGTTAGATGCCTGGACGAGTTGAGTTTTTTTTCAACATGCTATCTCTGCCAGACACTGTTCAGTAGAGTAATCGACTAATGCTCTTCCTTAATGTAAATAATCTCTCCATAGAAAAGTTTTAAGATCTTTTCAGTACTTCAATACTCCAGATTTCAATAGGAATTGCTGCTTTAATGTTGCCTGATTTTGGAAAGTGATTCTGTTAAAACCAACATCCTCTTTTAATTTATAAATGTGTAAGGACGCTTCTAACAAACTTGATTGCTATAAACCCTAACCAAAGTCCAGCAGACATACTGATATTATCTTCACAGACCTCCAGGTAGTCGAGAACTTTTCAAGGGGGCCATACATCATCCACGCCAACTGTCATAGGTTCTCTTAAACGCATTTAAACTAGATGAATTCACCACTTACTTTTGAGGCAAATTGTTCCACTCACACATTGCTCTGTGAGAGAAAAATACTATCACCTCTTAATGCACACAAACTCAACTTCCACAGATGTTTCCCCATCCTCTTCCTGCCTACCATGTAATGAAAGATTCCATCAGCTGGTATCCTAGAATACATTTCAAGTTTATAGTCCTCTGTCATTCTCCTTCCCCCCCCTCCTCTGTTTACAAGTGTTTGCAATCCACAAACTCTCAATCTGTACCCATAATCTACATAATTAATTGATTATACACATAAATCATGTAATCAAATAAAGAATTTAATATAACTCACTAATATTTCCTGATGCATCTCACATCACATCATTACAATGAAACATACAACTTGCTACTGAAGTTACATGAAGCAAGAATGAACTGAAACAAGGTAAAAAAGCGTTTCTATTTTGCTGCCCTCTGCCCAGTCATGTGGGCACTATTAGGACCATGGAAACATAGGCCTTAAGACATTAATAATTGTAAGCAAAGATACCTGAAAGGCAAAAGAGAGTGAAGCTACTTTCAAGATAAGGTGTATGTCATAGAACAATTTAACAATAAAATTATTAAGTTTAATTTTATTACTAACATTACATTAAGATATTTGTATCTTGAATATCATAAGGAGCATAAGCAAAATGATTCTTTGTGTACATGAATATGGGAATATCCATGTGTGTGTATTAATAATAATAATAATAACAACACACGCGCGCACATATGTATATCAGCGGTGTCGCATGTCCATTTCGGTAAGGTGTGATTTTGTGTGGCTTTTGCAATCCATGCTGCAAAATTCACATCGATTTGACCTTATTATTGCATTTTTATTGATGTATGAATGTTTTAAGAGTGCATAGGGCATCAGTACTTATCTTAATTGGTCCAATGAAATTAATTGTAGGAAAACTTTGAATACAATTAACTGTAACCAAATCTATATAGAGTGGTGGAAGCAATGTGTTTGTTTTGAGATATATTAGAAAACAATAATGAAAGAGAATGCTCTATTTGGTTGATGTATTTGAATTACTCAAAAGTGTACATATGTGAACCATCATTTATAAATCATGAGAGAATGGGAAATGTAAAGGAAAGAATAAGTGTGAGTAGATTTGCTTTCATTAATGGCAAACAAATTATTAATCATCAGCATTTGCGATATGTGTGTCATATAAATGCTGGGTCAAATGAATAGCATGTGATCCTATAAAGTCTAGACATGAATAAGTGGATTTATGATGGCATAATTTAAAAAAAAAAAAAAAGAAAAGAAAACTTACGAGGAGAGGGAAAGAGATTTGTGAAGTATAAATAACTAACCAATAATAAACAGATCCTGATATATTTAGTAGTTCAGTTCAAAACTATAGGGAGATGATAATCCAGTGAACCAATAATGTTGATCAGGTGATTCATTTAGGTGTGTGCGAGAATACATGAGGTTTGATGGAGCAGCAAATCATCTCATAAAATTTGTTGTACATGTTATGTATATTTCTCTTCGTTTTCTAAGAATTTTCTTTTGTTTACTGAGACTCGGTATACATTTTATGCAATAATAGGATACATAATATTCAGTAATTATTGGAATTATTCATGCTTTTGGGAATCCTACATTCATTTGTTTTAGTATTTTTTATTATTATTATTTTTTTATTTAGTGTCAGCAACTCTTCTGTCTTATCAATAATAGATATCTCAACATGTTAGTATTTTGTTTTAGATCAACAACTTCTTATAATACACAGAAGTATTCATTTTTATTCAGGAATGGATAAATGTTTACTATGTCTTAAACGTGTGGACAGACTTATGTGTTCGTCGAACATGTTGTTTATTATTTTAACGGTATAATAGAACACAGAAACTAAGTAAATAATTAATTTATTAACTTGATGCTGATATTTCGCTGGTATTATAACCAGCATCTTCAGAGCACAAAAACACTGTTTGTCACAATACGCAAGACTAAAACAACATGGTGTATTTCAACAAAATTGTAGCAGCAACACAAAGACTAGAGTCCTGATTTTGGCACCCTCTATCTGAAAAAAAAAAAAAAAAAAAAAAAAAAAAAACGCTATCATATATTACTAGAGTCCTAGAAAAGTGCTAGTTTTTTCTTAATATGACTGTCTCCCAAATCTTCGGTAAGTTGATACAGCCGTATTTGTTGAGATTTGGAGTGTGTTTTAGGGCTTCTGTCGCCTCTAAGAACAATCTCTCTGATTTATATGGGTTTCTGTGTAGTACTTTTGTGTTTTTCCAGTTGATCCTGTGTGCAGGGGTATCCAGAGCATGGTCTGCTAGGCCCGACTTCCCATAATGATATTTCCGGACGTATCGTTTATGTTCGCTGATGCGGATATTCACAGTTCTTCCTGTTTGACCGTAGTAGGCTTGATTGCATGAGCAGGGTACTTGGTAGACTCCTGGATGTGATAAAGGAGGAATGCTGTCCTTGGGTGAGCGGATGAGGGTGGCTAATTTGCTAAATGGTCTGAATGTAGTGCGTAGTTTATGTTTATTGAGAATTCTTGAGATCTTTTCGGATGTACCTTTAATGTAAGGGATGGTGACTGTTTTGTTGTAGTTCTCTGTGGTGGATGGTGGGAGGGGTTTCTTAGGAGTGTTTAGTATTTTGTTTATTTTTTGTGGATTGTAGCCGTTGACCAAGAAGGTGTGGCGTAAGTGAGTCAGTTCAGCAGTGAGAGCCTTGTCATTTGAACAGATTGCTCTCGCTCTATGGGTTAGCGTTTTTAATATGCCATATTGTTGAGAAGGATGATGGTGTGATTGTTTGTGTAAGTATCTGCCTGTATGTGTGGGTTTTCTGAAAACTGAAAATGATAAGGAACCATCTGGGAGACGTGTGATGAGTGTATCCAGGAAGGGCAGACAGTTGTTGGCGTCCAGTTCCATAGTAAAGTGGATTTTTGGATGTTGGCTATTTAAATGTGCTAAGAATGTTTTCAATGTCTCAGGGCCATGTGGCCAAATAGCAAGCACATCATCAACATAGCGTAGCCAAAGTGTTGGTTTGAGAGTGGCTGTATTGATTGCTTGTTTTTCCAGGTGTTCTATGTAAAAGTTGGCTAGGGGGGGAGAAAGGGGGGAGCCCATGGCTGTCCCATCAATTTGTTTGTATATTTTCCCTTTCCATGTGAAATATCCTGCATGTATTGTGAATTTGAATAGTTCAAATATATCAGGGGGGAAGTGTGACTTCAGTAGATTGAGGGTTTCTATTAGTGGTACATTTGTGAATAGTGAAGTGATGTCAAAGCTTACTATGAAGTCTGAGCTTTTTAGGGTGAGGTGTTGTAAGATGCTTTTTAGGTGTGCTGAATTTTTGATAAAGGAGGGAGAATTGTTAGTGAGAGTGGTTAGTAGCTTCGCTAAATGTCTAGCCAGTTTCTATGTGGGACTATTTATACTGTCCACAAAAACAACGGAACACCATACAACGACCGCAATTACAACAAGACCTCGTCGTCGTGAATCTATCGTCACTCACCTTAAGCAAAGAAGCCACGACTGCTTTAAGTCGAGGGCACAACTTTGCCTTAACTCCCAAGCAAGTTCCAAAAGCCGAAATAATGGCGTCCATCGAACGAGGAATTTACGACCTGCCTCCAACAATAGCTAACAACATACGTTTAGATGTGGCCAACATCCTAATCAAGTCCAAGCCTCCAAAAAATAATATCCCACATAAGGAATTCATTGCTATAAAAGAGCTACACAACAACAGCCAGATTACCATAACAAAAGCAGACAAAGGAAATGCAACCGTGGTGATGGACACAACTGAATATGAAAACAAAATGCACACACTATTACAAGATCAGTTAACATACAAAATTATAGATCGCAATCCCACCAACACACAAAAGAATAAGGCACGAAAATTATTAAAAAAAGTCACTTCCTGGCCCAAAGACACAGTTAACAAACTCAAACCCTTCCATGTTAAAACACCGAGGATCTATGGATCACCAAAAATTCACAAACCAGGCACACCCCTACGCCCAATTGTGGACAGTATAAATAGTCCCACATACAAACTGGCTAGACATTTAGCGACGCTACTAGCCACTCTCACTAACAATTCTCCCTCCTTTATCAAAAATTCAGCACACCTAAAAAGCATCTTACAACACCTCACCCTAAAAAGCTCAGACTTAATAGTAAGCTTTGACATCACTTCACTATTCACAAATGTACCACTAATAGAAACCCTCAATCTACTGAAGTCACACTTCCCCCCTGATATATTTGAACTATTCAAATTCACAATACATGCAGGATATTTCACATGGAAAGGGAAAATATACAAACAAATTGATGGGACAGCCATGGGCTCCCCCCTTTCTCCCCCCCTAGCCAACTTTTACATAGAACACCTGGAAAAACAAGCAATCAATACAGCCACTCTCAAACCAACACTTTGGCTACGCTATGTTGATGATGTGCTTGCTATTTGGCCACATGACCCTGAGACATTGAAAACATTCTTAGCACATTTAAATAGCCAACATCCAAAAATCCACTTTACTATGGAACTGGAAGCCAACAACTGTCTGCCCTTCCTGGATACACTCATCACACGTCTCCCAGATGGTTCCTTATCATTTTCAGTTTTCAGAAAACCCACACATACAGGCAGATACTTACACAAACAATCACACCATCATCCTTCTCAACAATATGGCATATTAAAAACGCTAACCCATAGAGCGAGAGCAATCTGTTCAAATGACAAGGCTCTCACTGCTGAACTGACTCACTTACGCCACACCTTCTTGGCCAACGGCTACAATCCACAAAAAATAAACAAAATACTAAACACTCCTAAGAAACCCCTCCCACCATCCACCACAGAGAACTACAACAAAACAGTCACCATCCCTTACATTAAAGGTACATCCGAAAAGATCTCAAGAATTCTCAATAAACATAAACTACGCACTACATTCAGACCATTTAGCAAATTAGCCACCCTCATCCGCTCACCCAAGGACAGCATTCCTCCTTTATCACATCCAGGAGTCTACCAAGTACCCTGCTCATGCAATCAAGCCTACTACGGTCAAACAGGAAGAACTGTGAATATCCGCATCAGCGAACATAAACGATACGTCCGGAAATATCATTATGGGAAGTCGGGCCTAGCAGACCATGCTCTGGATACCCCTGCACACAGGATCAACTGGAAAAACACAAAAGTACTACACAGAAACCCATATAAATCAGAGAGATTGTTCTTAGAGGCGACAGAAGCCCTAAAACACACTCCAAATCTCAACAAATATGGCTGTATCAACTTACCGAAGATCTGGGAGACAGTCATATTAAGAAAAAACTAGCACTTTTCTAGGACTCTAGTAATATATGATAGCGGGTGTTTTTTTTTTTTTTTTTTTTTTTTTTTTTTTTTTTTTTCAGATAGAGGGCGCCAAAATCAGGACTCTAGTCTTTGTGTTGCTGCTACAATTTTGTTGAAATACACTATGTTGTTTTAGTCTCGCGTATTGTGACAAACAGTGTTTTTGTGCTCTGAAGATGCTGGTTATAATACCAGCGAAATATCAGCATCAAGTTAATAAATTAATTATTTACTTAGTTTCTGTGTTCTATTATACCGTTAAAATAATAAACAACACGTTTACTATGTCTGTTGTTTCCAAAGACTAGATGCTATATTCACAAGTAAGAAAAACAAATAGTTTTGTTTATCACTAAATGCAGTAAACAGACATTTAACACTTAGAGACACTCGAACAACACACTTAGAAAAACTCTACTCCCATAGACTCTGCTGCATGCATGCATGCCAACAGAACATATTTATTGTGGCAGTAAACATAGCAGTTAACTAAACATGTTTGTCCTAACATCCACTTTCACACTTTCAGTTCCAGAAAATATGTGTAACAGCTGTTTACAATACAGTCATTGGACACAGAAAGCTCTCAATTTAATTGTCTTATAGCTACGTTAGTATGAACAATCAAACTCATAATCCATACTCTCAATATCATCTTAATCTTCATCCCATCTGAATGCAGGAAACCAAATCTGTGCAAAGTAGTCTTGGTGCAATCATATCAAAGTCTTGTAAAGAGATAAAATGACGTTCTTCTCCTTACAGGGCAATGTTTGTTTCAGGATTACAATTATCCTCTGAATTTTATTTGTAATTTGCTGCGGCATTGTTATGTCGTTGTTACTTTTCCTTAAATAATTTACTTCCTTTATGAATTTACCACTCTACAATGACTACAAGACTTACAAAATTTCCCTGACTCTAATATCTGTATCACTTCTTACGTGTTCATTCTATAAGGAAAGCAAATTCTATACCTCTATCGATTCCTAATTTTACTCACATGCTTACCCTGACTGTTAAAGGATATTCCTTGCTAAAAATTTTAAAAAAGTTTAAGCACTAAATTTATTCACCTATTTGCACCAAAAGTCTGGAAAAGTCTCCCTGAATAAGAGTCCCCTCTATTCTAAGATATTGGCTGGTGCAGCTTTAAAAAATAAATTTGTCAATATCTAAAGAGGAAATGGCCCCAGAAAGAAATTAGAGGATTCATTT
The DNA here is from genome assembly GCF_054136105.1 of Typopeltis vanoorti. Lineage (NCBI taxonomy): Eukaryota > Metazoa > Arthropoda > Arachnida > Uropygi > Thelyphonidae > Typopeltis > Typopeltis vanoorti. Next base: position 118,764,201 of record NC_143563.1, on the reverse strand, counting down.
CTTTTAGCAAGGAATAACCTTTAACAGTCAGGGTAAGCACGTGAGTAAAATTAGGAATCGGATAAACACGTAAGAAGTGATACAGATATTAGAGTCAGGGAAATTTTGTAAGTCTTGTAGTTATTGTAGAGAGGTAAATTCATAAAGAAATAAATTATTATAGGAAAAGTAACAACGACATCACAATGGTGCAGATGACAATATTTAACAATGGCGCAGCAGCCGGCAGGATGTGATTAGGTCGCAAAAAAAATTAAGTAAATTGATCTATCACGGTGAGTTGGTCTTTGGTTCATATCAGGCAATCAGAAATTTGTTGGAAATAGTAGAAAATTTGAGAAAATAATCTTATATCTCTAGTACAGGTATGTCTCTCCCAACTAGTTCCGAGATGAACGACACTGAATTTTTTCGTACGATAAACCCACAGCAAGTATTCCCCAAGTTCTCTGGAGAGGAATCAGATGATGTGTTCATGTTTTTTGGTTATATTGAGGAACTGAGAAAAATCGGTAGAAGGAGTGATTTTCAACTCCTTATTCTGCTACGCAGCAAGCTAGTGGGGAAGGCCAAGACCTTTTTATACTCCTCACCGATTCTGAAGGAAACCCTGAGCTACTCAAAATTCAAAGGAATCCTTATATCTCAGTTTTTGAGGATAAAGAATGTAGGGCCTAATTTGTGGAAGCTGCAGAAAATGGTGCAAAACGATAAGGAGAGTATGTCCGACTTCCACAACAGGTTGCCGACCCTCTCCAGCACCCTAAACATTTCAAGTGAAGACAAGCACCATTTGGACTGGGAAGTCTTCCAACACTTTAGGATTGGACTAAGACCAGAACTGAAAGAGACCGCTTTTGGTAAGGAAATTACCAATTTGGAAGAATGCTATGCAGCCGTGAGAGAGAATGAACTACTGCTTAGTGACATCTGTCCCATAGCTAACATAGGGTCGGTTAATGTAATTAGGGAAGAGACAGATAACAACAGGGATCCAGGCGTTATGAAGGAAAGGCAGAAAGCCCCGTTAAAAAAAAAATGAGGAAAGTAGAGCCGAATCAGTTTGCCAGGTTTCTGCTAGTGTTCCTGATCTAAGCGAGGTTCGATCACTAATTAGGCAGGAAGTTGAAAGATTACAGTAGCCTGTTATGGAACGCCTAGATGCTGTGCTTGGTCAGTTGACGGCTGCATCTACAAGAAACCTGGAGAGCTCCTTTCAGCATGAGAAAACAATCAGTCTAATCCACAAGGGAGTTGAGAGGTTGCAGACACTGTTGCTTGAAAAAATGGACATGGTAATGCAATAGTTGAAAGAATTGTATGATAGAGACACTGCAGAATATTCTTTGTCTTCGGACAGAGATAATGAGAGAGGTCACATCAGAGAGCCCCAAGGTGCTACCACTGCAGTAGGATTGAGCATCTTGCCTGAAATTGCTTTGTCAAAAGAGGAAACACACAAGGGGAAACTATCATGCAATGGGAGAATCACACGTTTGCACCAAACAAACCTGGAAAGGGGATAGCCGACATCAAGGGTATTTATCTGGAATCACAGTAGAGGGAATGATCTGCGGAAAGAAATTCCCAAGTGTCCTTGATATCAGAAATCTATTTCAGAGAACTGGAGCCCCATGTGAGAAGAAATGTCAGATATCTGAGAAGGCCAGTTAAGCTGTTGGGAATTTCCCCCTCCCCTACTCATGCAACAAAATCAGTGAGGGTAAAGGTTAGATTACCAGATTATAGCATGTGTGTTTGGCATGAAGTTCTAGTCTTACCAACGAACTCCCTCCCCCATCTAAAACTAATTCTAGGAAATGACTTCTTAGAGAAATACAAATTCTCATGTAGTTATTCCAGAAGAGAAGTCTATTTTCAAGGGAGAGGTAAGAAGGAAAGAAAGGAATCACATGCTCAGAATGGAAAGGGTGCTATCATGTACTGGAAATTCAAGGGGAAAAAAAAGGAGAAGCTGACAAAGGAAAACAATGAGCTTAATGCACCTATAAGACCAGAATGTAAGGAGACATCCTTGTTGGAATCTTTAGGGTGTTCTGATATAGTCGGCCTAGCAGAAGAGGGGAGAAAGACAGATGAGGAAGGTACTTACAAAAGTGAGCATGAAACAGGTGAAGATACATTGGCGGTCAATTATGCTCATATTGAGCAAGGACCAACGACTTCACACAAGAGATTAAAAGATAACGTGCATATGACTCGAGAAGGACAGGGCGATCTGCATAGCACAAGTTGTGAGGTAGGAGAGGCAGTTAGAAAGGATGCAAAGCCCACCTTCTTATCTAAGCATAAATCAGAGAAAAAAACTAGGTGTAAAGGAAAGGTAACTCCCAGAGGATTGAGGGATGTCTAAAAAGAAATTTTCTGAAAAAAAATTTTTTTTTCTAGAAAGGGGGGGGGGACCTTTGTTACATCTTGAATGAAGAACCTTTAAAAGGAAACAATTCATTCAGGATTTAACAAGTCAGAAAAATCAGCTGAGAGAAAAAACTTGTACTCGAGCAGAAGAAATAAAATACTAACTGTAAGTAGAAATAGAATTACCTCCTTTCAGTATAATTGCAATACCATGTAAAGAACTTTGTGTATAAATTAGTATTATATGAATGCATCATGTATACAATGAATGGGTAAGTTAGATGTAAACAATAGTCCAAAGGTCACGGGCAGGCCTGAGGCATTGGCAATCTTGGAAAGTGATGCACATTCGTTTCCCGGAAGACGCAGTTAGAGATCTCACGATGTGCCGAAATCCCTGCGGACGAAGGAAGTAGCAGGCGGGAAAAGATTGCAGAAAGTAAGAGGGCGCTATCGCAGCTGGTAACAGGGTGCTAAAAAAAAGGGGGGAAGTGAAGGGAGAATAAAAAGGGTTTGCACCCTTTCTCAGGGGTTTTTTCGCCTATTTTGCTGGATGATGATTCGACTCCTGTGGTCCGGAAGTTCCTGATGGTGTTTCTTGGCGATAGTACGATATCGGATGGTGCGCCTTTCCCTTCGATGTCTGAATTTCTGCTGGTACTAAAGCGTGAGATGTTGGCATATGTTGTATTCGCTCCTTTGCCGAAAGTTCCAATGGAATAATATCGCGGATGCATCTTTTAAACCGGCAGTAGAAACGAGGATGGCCCGAAACAGATCGAGAATAGACGAGGGAAAAACGCCAGGTGCAGAGCAAGGCTTAATCTGATGACCATAGTGACCCACCACGTGGATGCAGGCTTATGGAGGTATCGAGAAGTAATTTTGTTGATTTTGTTGTATAATTACCCAGTCAGTAAAAGGGAAAGATCATCGTAGTGTAATAATCGAGTATGGACAATATTTAAGAACTTTAAGTGATTATTTAGTAGTGGCTAATCTCTATAAGACAAATTGTCTGGAATGATTATAGATGATTGTGACTAGTTTAATGTGCAAGACTAACATTATAGGTAGAATATTGATTAGAAGTGCGTAATGTGTATATTATGTGTTTAATCTCTAACTTAAAAGAAGGATTTATTGTTCATGCATTAGAGTATTAATCAGTTTGATACAGTTTGATTTAGCATGTCATTGAACCAAGTGTATATGTCTTTAGATTCCAATAAATATATTTTTTCTTTTATACCCGAGTTTTGCCTGTGATATGAATCAAAACTACCACTCATTAATCTGAACCACAGGGGGTGGAATTGAAAGAAAGGTATAACATGTTGTTATAGAGGTTACGACTGCAAACCAGAATTTACTTAGCCACAGTAAAGCGTTTAATTTATGAGATTAAGCACTAAAGTTATT